>NC_136967.1:18010355-18090579 GCF_032717465.1 Coenobita brevimanus
CTTCTTCCTTGAATTCTGGGAAGTATCTTTCGGGTTCACTTCTCCAAGGATTTCAAGCGTTGAATTATTCAATTTTTGAGAGGATGGGTCAAGTAGGTGATCCTTTTTCAGTCTACCAAGAACAGTTGAAAGATTCTCACACGTGGCAACATTTTCATCACTCACTTTCCTTACAGTAATGGAGTTCAGCAAAAAATGCATGCATAATAGTCACATAATAAAAGAAATATATATCTTTCCATGCCTTGTAGTTTGAGATTCAGCCTGTTTAGCTGCTCAGAAATGTCGGCCAGGTATGCAAGACGTGACTCCCACAACGCCTGGTGAAGAGTCTTAAAAGATCATCCTGTCCTTTCATTTCCTGGAAAAATTTAAATTTTCTCCGAAGCTCAAATACTTTATTCACAACATTGCCCTTGGAGAGTCATCGCACTCTGACGTAAAAGAGGAGGGATTCATGTTCTGAAACCATGTCCTCACAGAGTTTCTGGAAAAGCCGAGAGTTCAAATCTCTTTGTTTTCTGGGCCAAAGGTGACACATTTTTCCACTGCCTCCAGGATTTTGCAAAGGACATCAGGGATGGGTTTTGACGCCAATGCAAAACGATGGATCATGTTTATGAAGCACTTTTGCATTCGGAGCTACTTCCCTGACATGCTTCTGTAGCCCCAGTTTTGATCCCAGCATCACCCGAGCCTCATTGGTACAGACTCCACAATAATTTTCCCAGGTTTTCCGTTAGCTGTGAAGCAATAAGTAAACTTTTTCCATCACAGATTCTTTTTTCTTTTTTTCTTGTTATTTCTTTTTTTTTTGTGATCGACTCTGGTTAAAGCGTGGTAGTTTCAAGCTGTGAGCAGAAATTCATCTTTGATGTCATGCAATGAATACATTCCTAATCAACACGACTATGCTGGGCACAGCATCTCACATCCGTTGACTCATCCAACTGTACTGCGACCATATCTGTTGGAGAGACAATTTCAACTTTATCATGTTCCATGATATCAACTGACATTTCACTGATTCCCTGTTTTTGTGTTGTTTGACAAAGAAGTTTTGCTGAATCTTAGGTGCAATATGACTCTCCAAGAACCCACTTGACTAACTTTATGAGTACATCACTGTTTAATTAAAGTTTCACTAATTGTGTAGGTATTTTTATTTTGGCTATTTCTAAGGGAAACCTTACGCAAAGTCTCAACTTCACTTAAGCTTTGGTTGTTGGAATGCACTACTCCTAGTCTAGTCCCTGTTTTCTGAAACTCTGTTCGAAAAGGGTGGCGCTTGAAGAAGCTGGGATCTTTTTCCGCATACTGATGGTAGATTATAGCCAGATGATTCCTCAGCTTGCTAAGCCTCATAGAATCATTCTCTAGCATTTTGAAACAACACACACTGAGGTTTCTCGATGCTATCAGCGAGGATTGGATGTAAATCCTTAGTTAACGTATTCACCATATTGTACTTCTGATTCTTAACAACACTGGCAGTAGCACAAATCTCCATAAATACATAGGTAAACGCTACGCTGTTGCAACCCTCCCTCTAACCAAGCACAGAACCCCCACCTCCCTCGTAAACCCAATCAGAAGCGCATAATCATTCACTCCCCCCTCCCTTCTGTATAATAATAGAGACATTAAAACTTAAAAATATCAGTATTTTATCCATGGTAAACATAACGTTGGCCCTTCAGATTCCTTCCACAGGTCGCAGTGAAATCTGATTTTTTTTTCATTATTAACAAAAAAAAAAAAAACTACTTAAAACACAGCATTCTACTTGGGTTTCAAAAGGCACCAGTTGTCTATAAAACACATAACTGTGTGAAATTCATGACTCTATAGTGAATACTTGCTGAGTTCTGGTCCTAGAAACAAAATCTCTGCACCCAGCCAGTCGCCCTGCCGCCCAACACTATGGACGGACACCAGTGATAATAATACCCTCCTCTGATTTTGGTCAGGTAGAAGGTAAAAATGGATGGGAGTAGGGGGGTATAGGAGCTTCTTAACCCCCATTTATATCATAATGGCATGGGGATATGGCAGCCCCAGTACCCAACACATATTGCAGGCAATGAACCATGCCTCTATTGTAGTAGCAACAGGCTGGGGGAAATCGTAAAAACTAGGTCATCTTCTCTATTACCTGGATTAATGTCCATGGTGAGCCTTATGCCATGCAGTAGACCTCGTAAGATGAGTAATAATTATTTTTATTTTTATTTTTAGAGAAATACTAAAGACACAGCATTCTACCATCTCAAATGGCACCAGTTCACTATAAGACACATAACTACGTGAAATTTCATGACTTCACAGTGAATAGTTTCTGAGATTTGCAATCTCGGAACTAAATTCTCTACGCTTCAACCCACCCAGCTCTAACTTGACGGACATCAGTTATAACAATGCCTTACTCTGACATTGTAGGTGGAGGGTAAAATCATCACTACCACCACCACTATCATCATCATCATCATCACCATCACCACCACAACCACTACCACCAACAACATCTCTACCACTACCACCATCATCATCATCATGACCATCACCACCACCAACACTATCATCACTACCACCACCATTATCATCATCACCACCACCACCATCACTACCACCACCACCACTACCATCATCATCATCGCCACCTAACCATTACTGCTACTCAACACCATCATCAATCGCTGACGCTGTTGCAAATCCCTCCATCTGGACCAAGCGTACATACCCCACCTCCCCTGCACACCTAACCAACTGCATAACGGCTCTCACTCCCCCCCCTTTATAACACAGCGACTAAGCCGATACAAATCCATTTCCTGCATTCCATAATCCGTTAGAAACATAATGAATCCAATATTTTCCAGAATCGGGTCATTACTCATATGTTTGTTGGAATGAAGTTTGTTTGTTGCATTCTTGCCACTGCTCAAACGATCAAATTCAAGCACAGTGAAGACTCCTCTAGTAAATAGGTTATGTAGCTTTTATTGCAGTGGTGCTCCTTTTCCTTTCCCACTACTTAGTCTTCACGTACTTCAGATTTTGTACTTCCGTTTTTTCCTACTTTCCTACTTCTTTTTCTTTTTTCTTTTTTTCTCCCGAAGGTTCTTCTTACTCGCGTGGACTGGAACCAGTCTCCATTAACCCCTTTCAGAAGTCAAAGGTGGTCTTATTTATTTTATTGATGCTTATGAAGATTAGTTTATTCGGATTAAGAAAAACGTCTCAAACTGATGGGTTTAAATGTAGCCTTCATTAACTTCAATACGAGAGACCTTCACTTCCGATGAAGAAGATATGGAAAGTTCGCAAGAATAAACTGTGAAATAGTCAAGATAAATAAAGGGTTGATGCCTTTAACAAAGTAGATGTCCTCTGTAATTTGTTCTTGCCGCGCCAAACGATTCACCTCATCTTTGATGAGACCTTTTGCTGTGAATGAATTATAGGGAACTGTTTTTGATGCAGTTCATCTTATCTCCCTCCGTTTTGACACAATTCCCAATAGCTTTTTCTACTTCCGTTCTCTTTCTCTCATCCTCCGTCCACTAACCACTTTACTAGCTGAGGTCCACCTAAGCTGAATGAAATCATCTGGGGCACCAAGAACAGAGAAAGTAACTGTATTGGAACTGTTTAGGTTTCATTATTCACTTGCTTAATCCTTTAGATACGATGATTATTATTTTTTTTTTAAATTCTTGCTAGCACAGTTTTTTAAAGCTGAGGAGAGACGCCTGGTGGTGAAGGGGCTAGAAACAAAATCCATTAAAAACCTCATAACAAGAAGTAATAAGAATAAAAAAATAGTACTCTTGCTGAAAGACTATTTATTTACTTTTTTTTTTTTTTTATTTCCTGATTTCTCCATCCTTGCTGGACGATGTTCCCTCTGCCTCTGTAATATTCTCTATGTGTGGATGTATTCTCTTTATTATTCACCGTCTAACTCTTCTTGATTGATATTTCCTTCTCCCTCCCGCCTTTCAGAAGTTTTTCTCTGCTTTTATTGTCCGTTTGCATCGATACATTTTATTTCCCATTGTTCACCGTCTCTCTCATTACATCGCTTCTACAACCGAGGACACCAGGATGTTTTTTAAATTTTCCTAGATATCGTCATTTATTATATTCAGTTTAGGATAGATTTTGAAACTGAGTGGGTTAGATATAGCCTTTATTAACGCCTCCATTACTAGGCCCTCCTTCCAAGCTGGAGAGAATCGTTTTGACTGCAGCAAGAACAAAATGATAAAAATACTTAATCGTGTTGAATGGTATTGGTTTTCTGCCCTGCTGTGTTTCCATTCCTTCTTTTTTTCTTTCTTCCTGGGTTCTCCCCCATGTCCGTAGTTGTTTTTGAGCCTGTTCCTTGTGCTATGCTGTGTCTACTTTAACTTTGCCTAGAAGTGTCATTTCTCCATCTTGAATGCTGAGCTACTCGTATGGCAAGAGATTAACACTAAAATATGATGCTGGTCGCGACAAGGTTGATGAACCGTGGCATTTTATGAATCTGCATCTGACCTACAGGAGATAGGCTGCAAAAACACGGAAACCCGTCAAGTTCAGGTGGACGAGCTAATATTCTCCTACCTGCCCTAACAACATATTTTTTACAGCCTTTCATTTTCAGTTTATTACATTATTGCTTCACTGTTATTATTTTTTTTTTTATCAGTACCTCTACCTCGCTCCTTTTCTTGTATCCTTTCTTCCTTATCTTTACATTCTTTCCATGTTCGTTTTTTTTTTTTTTTTTTTCTCCTTAGGCTACCCCTACCTCGCTCTAAATTTTCTTTGGACTGGTTCCCTGCCCTTCCCTCCGTTTTCTTTATTTATATTTTCCTTTCCGTCACCCACTGTAAGCGGTATTAAATGTAGATTTCGTTGACTTTTTTTAAATTATTTTTTTTAACCTGAATATTTTTCCAGTGTTCCTGTATTTTGTTTCATATCGTCACCTCCCTGTTGCTAAGTTTTCCTTTTTCCTATAGTTCATCCATCTTAACTATTCGGAGATCGTCGTTCTTTTGCTGCCTTATTCCTATTGTTCAAGTAGCAGGCTTAGTTAATGCTGCCTTTCCATAGCACTTCTTCCTGAACAGCAGAAGTTCAAGCGTCAGTTTCTTGTTAGAGCTCAGTATTCACGATGGAGACACTGCAATTTTATGCCTAGTAAAAGTGAACAGATTACTAGTCTCCTAACCATTGCGTCGTTCTGTACTTAAATCTCCCATTAATTACTGTTGGTTTCATTTTATCTACTTATTCCTATTTTGTTCTTTTATACCCTTTGGAAGTGGATACCTCCCTCTCTACAATTTCATTAATCCACGCTTTGATCTCTGTTCAGTTTCTTAGTTTTTCCCTAACCTAGTATTTGAGCTTCTCTGACCCTAATATTCCCGTATATTTCCATCTCACCATTATTATAGTTTTCTTGTTCGTATTTTTGTCTCGCTCCCAGCTCGTTTCTTATTCTCTTTGGCAGTGTTCCCATCCTACCCGCGCCGCACACTTCCTTTGTCCCTGGCCTTTCCGTCTCATTAGTTCTCCGCCATTCTCCCTGTCTCTCTGTTTCTCCCCGGTATTTTGTTATATTCTCGCACGTTTCCTTCTGTTTTATTACTGCTTCCTCTTCCTTGTTTTCCGTTTTTGCCATCCTTCTAAGTTCTGGAGAGGGACGCCTTCAGTTGGTGGCACCGATATAGTTGGTTCGCTCGACCTCCTGGTTATTCAAATTCCCTGTTCCCTCCCTATCCCCCAAAAGGAGGGTGGTGGACTGTAGGAAGAGGACAACATCAGCCAGTAATCCACGGAGTTCACATTTCAGATGAACCACCACCACCACCACCAACAACAACAACAACAGCAACAACAATTACTACTACTGCTACTACTGCTGCTACTACTACTACTGCTACGACTACAACTACTATTATTACAACTGCTTGTACTACTACTACTACTACTACTACTACAACTACATCCCTTTATTGGTTATTGTCCTCTACTTCTGAACCGTCCTTCCTTTCTGTGGATACTATAATTCTCTTTCCATTTCTATGTGTGTATATACCTCGTTCCTTAAGTCTCCCTTTGGCAGATCTCTCCTCCACTGCCCTTGTTGCCCTGTCTGTCGCCCGCTTGTCTCTCTGTCATGAAACTCCTTCTACACGGTTGGATCGATTGGTATGCAAATAGTTCTGTAAAAGCTGAAAGTCAGTCAAGAATAAAGCTGATTTTTTGTCCTTCTCCCTTGGACCCTTGCCCTCTGTTTACGTCCCACCCCATAAGTAACCTATAGCTTTGAACCAGGTTATGCATGGTGGCTTATATTACGTAAGCATACTAGATAAGAGTAGGACAAAAATAATGAAGGTTGCAGATCGAGGTGGCACTTTCTAAATATTCGCATACGAACATTAAGGAGCTGGGTTGTGTCTGAAGTGCCACTATTCCAATTATTTCAGTATAATTTTGGAAGAAGTGATCTTATTATGAAAAGTATTAATCCCCCCTCCCCTCTCTCCCTCTCTCTCTCTCGTATTCTCACGCTGTCTCACATACGTGCCTACTTTCATTCGCCCTATTACCCTCACTCATTTTCTCACACACGCGCACCCATTCTTACACACACTCCTACTCCTTCTCACTCACTCCCATTCACATCATAGAATCACTTTAACACTCACGCTCTCACTCATTCTCACACCACCTCACACACTCACACTCTTACACTATCTCTCTGTCTCTTTTAGCTTGCCCTCATTCTCCATCACGTGCTCCGGTTCACTTTCTCATTTACTTAGCCTAGTTACCTTCTCTCAGTCTTACACAGTCTTTCACACTTATATTTACTCACAGTCCACAATCTTACTGACTCTTGCACTCCTACATTTTCCTTTATCCTCACACTATGGCACTCACTCTTTCTCTGCCAGTTTCTCCTTCACGCACCCTTACCTTCTACTCACACCCGCTCATAATCTCTTAACTCACTCTCACTCAGTCTCTCATTTATTCTGCTTACACGCACGTATTTCCTCACATTGTCACTCGCTTTCTCTTACCGCTTCACGCAGTCTTCCTCATACTGTCACTCACTCTGACACTCCTCATTCACTGTCATTAACACACTAACATACCTTCTCAAATTCACATTCTGTCATTCACTCGCTCTCATATCATTTCATTTACTCTTCACACTCACTCACCATCACTCACACTGATCCATTTTCTCACGCAACGCTCACTCATTTACGCCCACTTTCACTCGCTTTCACAATCCTCATTCATATCTATACTCTAAAGCGGTTGTGCCTGTGTGTGTGTGTGTGTGTGTGTGTGTGTGTGTGTGTAAAATTGTAAATCATCTTGTGGTGGCCCAAGCTTAGTTGCCGGGTGAGCAGGTTGGTAGGCTGATGGGTGGGATGGGTGAAGGTAGGGTAAGGTGGGTGGGAATGGTGGGTGGACAGGTAGGGGGTGGATGGGTGGAGTGAGTGGAGTAAATGAGTGAGGTGGGGTGGAGTGGTTGGTTGAGATGGACACGTGGATGGGGTAGGTGGGTTTTGTAAGTGATTGAGTGGCTTCGGGGAGGAAAAGCCAGGAGACGGGCTCACTACACTTGATGGGTAAGTTGACATATGGGTGGGTTGGTGGGTGGATGGGGGAAAATAGGTCCATTAGGGAATATGGCCGTGTGGTAAATGGGTCCATGGTTGGAACAGATCCATGTGAGTAATATGTGCTTGGGGGATACGTCCTTAGGGGATATGGACCAAAGTAGAAATATGCGTCCTGTGGGTAAAACAAGGTCCATGGAGGAAATAGGTCCATGTGAGAGAAAAGGTCCATGAGGAGACTTGGTAAATACAGTATACTTGGGGAGAAAATGGGTCCATGGGGAGATATGGGACCATGGAGGAAAAACAGGTCTCTGCGGTTTAAAATAGGTCCATGGGGAACATAGGTCACTCAGGGGAATGTGGGTCCATGGAGGAAATATATGTACACACACACTGAAAAAAGTATCGTTACACCTACTGCACGATACAAACTGACACCACGAATGAAACGTTTGATACCTGCCTTCCTCCAACCCTACCGAGACAGCTGGATTGTTCAGTACGAAACTCATCGGACCTCCCTGTAACGGTACTTTTTTGAGTGTGTGTACATGGCGGAAAATAGGTCACAGACGGGAAAATAGGTCGATGGAGATTACAAGTCCATTTTGGAAAATATACCCACAAGGGAAAAAAAAAATCCCTAGGGTAGAGAAAGATCCATGGAAAAAACTACTGTAGGCTCATGGGGAAAACCAGTCTACTGGGAAAATATGAGGACAGAGGAAAACAGGTAAATGGGAGAAAATAATTCATGGGGGAATGAGGTCGTTGGGGGGAACAGGGTCCACGGGGGAAAAACAGATCCATGGAGGAGAATGCGTCAGTCGGATGGTAGTAGGTTCATGGGGGAAAACAGCTGGGTGGGGGTTTACCAGTAAAGGGTGTGGGCTACTCGGAGACGGGCTTATGAGCTAGTTGTCATAATATAGTAATTCTCTTATTTTGTCTTATTCTCATACTTTCTACTCTTCTCTCACACTTGAATGTCAAAGTCCAGTACACATGCGTATACATTCATAAAGATACATATGTAATCGTATACATGAGTTTCCATGATTGTATGCTTGGACACAGATGTATCCGTGTCTGCATGTTAATTGTATTCATGTAATGTATCCAAACACATGATTGTATATGACAACATAATGTGAGTATGTCTGCTTGAATATAGACATGTAAAATATATACATATATAAAGCTCCTTCTTTATGCCGTTTTGATAAAAACATCACGCATACATATTCTTGAAGAGCTGCTTGAGACTGTTTTCACACACTTTGTACATTGTCATGTGTAAAATTTCAAGACATATTTTTATCTGACGTACCTAACAAGGAGGACACTGGTGTTTTCATTGTGCAGCAGCTTTCGAATAGGTAGTTGTCGGGTGCTTTTGACGTTCCCTGATGAGTCACTACTGCGACAAAGGTTTCCCCTTTACACTCAAATGAAGCTCATCAGACCCTTCTCCCACCCCCCTGCCACAGCATTGTGAGCAACTCTTGCCGCCTAGTCAATAGTCACCCGAGCAACGGTCTCTTCAGATGTGCCCTTGTTAGCTGCATTGTTCTCCGTAACAGAGTTCACGGTGATCATGGTGGCCTAGCCTGGTGTCTCCACCACAGTGACATGGTAAAGCATGTTAACCATCCTTCAGGTAGTGAGCAGGTCATATAAGACTCATATCTTAAAGAGTTGCGCAACTGTCACCTGCAGCAGTTTTGTCGACAGAAAGTGTAGCACCCATTTCAGTCATCTTGCTTGTCACGTGCACCGTACCTACCTCACTCACTGTGAGACAGGGGCCATGCCAGGGAGGTGTGGCCCACACATGTTCCGGTAATAAATTCTTCTGTGCCTTTTTCCAGCAAGGATCGATTTCCAATGATTATCTTATTTCTTCCAACTCGACAAATCGATCATCCCTCATATTACCTAGTTCGTGTTGCAGTGCTGTATACTAGCCAATGTCACACTGTCAGTACATCCTAGATTGCAGGAAGGGGTGTTACATAATATGAGTATGTCGCAAAGATGAGTATCATTAGAAGTCCTGGATGTCAGGTTGACAATAGTTGACACGTTATAGTTTTTGTCTTTGCGCTATTTCCATCTGATACTGGATCCAAAGACGCTTAGTACCACTAGGCAGCATATGCCCCAGTTTACAATGATTACCTTTTGAGACGCCTACCACGAGCCCCTCGTTCTACCCCTGCACACCCCCAACTCGCTCATCATTCACCTGCTACGCCTACGACTGGGATACCCTTGTTATTCCCAAGTCGTTGGCCAAGTCCCAGACCCATGCCCCCCACTGTCATTAGTGTGACGAGTGGCCTCTGCTACATTATCTCCTCGATTGCCCTTCCACTGCTACTCTTCGCCTCGTGCTACAAAACTGTCTCGTCCGGCGCGTGTCTTGTCCCGAGACTGCCGCCGAGATTGTTGCTCTCTCCCCCATCTCAGCTCTGCTTTCCATTGTCTCCTCCTATCCTCCACCCCGCTAGACATCCCCCACCCCCCTGCTTTACTAGAATTTCCCCCCCATGACGCGCTTTACTTGCCCGTGTCCATTCTATTAAGATAGAGGGATTAATCTTAACAAACAAAAAAACACTAAGACGCCTTCACATGGTGGCACCGATATAAATGGAACGGCTTCGCTGCAGGGTTATCCCTCAATTCCCTCCCTATCCACCAAAAAGAGAATGGTGGATTGCAATATGACAGTTTTAGCTGTAGTCCATTGGGTTCACGTTCAGGCGATCCTGGTGTAACCAAAGTAACTAGAAAACACCATGAGAGCGCATACCTCTGCCAACGCCAATAAAATCTATGGTTCACGGCTGTAATTCCTCCTTCCTACCAGACGAATAATTTGTCGGTCCTACATAGTCAGTTAGTTAAACGGGCTTAGTCTGCCCTGTTACACAATCACAGAGAACATATTCCTTCACGAACACCAATAAAATTCATAATTTATTTCTGCATCCGGATCCGGGTCCTCCCTTAAATTCTAGTACAGTTCTTCCTAGACCCACTCTATACCTATCAGCCAGATTTCACTGAAATCCGACAACAACATTTTGAGATATCTTGTTCATAAACAAACAGGTGGTTAATACATGGACGGAGGTAACAACCCTTTCAGTAGCCTACAGAAGTCATACATGAGATGCACCAGGTTATCTTCGGTCAGTTAGGTTCAGACAGATGGCCTTCACAGCATTTTCAACAACAACAGTTGTTAGAGGAGGATGCCATGTTGTACAGTAACAGAAACAGAACCTTTGTCAACACTTGACCCCATCTTTATTACAGTGGAAATGTTACGTGTTGTGTAGCTTAGCAGAAAGCAAACGATACGGACGGCGAGGGTAAGGGCGCCTGTGTGTCTGTGTATGTTTATCTATGTCTCTTAGTGTTTCCCTGTTCCTGTATTTCCGTGTCTGACTCTATTCTATTCTCTCATTGTTCTCTTGTCCATTATTTTGATACATTTTTGTGTGTTCCCTGCTTTCCTTCTTTTACTCCTACTTCAGGCTGTCTTTCTACTTCTTTCCATGACTCCTTGTCAGGGAGTCTCTGCTACTGTCTCTGTTATTTTTCTGCCTCCCTGCTTCTCTGCTACCCTCTGCTTTCCATCCTATTCTGTATGTCTTCCTGCCTGTCTCCCAGCCTTCCCTGCGTACATTCACCTCTCTCCCCTGCACGCCCTTTCGCCTCGCCTCCCCGCCTCCTTTCCTGTTCCCCTCAGCCATTTACTCAACCCATACCTCCCTACTTCTCTCCCTGTCTCCTCCTGCGTGCCATTCAGCTCTTCTCCTTATGCCCCCGCCCCTGCCTTCCTCCCGCCTGTTCTCTCCACTTCACCTCTGCATTCCTGGTGATGGCCGGCGTGGCTCCTCTATAGTTTATTTCCTTTGTTTCTGCTGCCATGGACCGGCACCGCAAGAATATTTACTCGCAGTTCCCTTTGGTTGTTTTTAACGGAATATAGAAGGGAATCAGTGTGAGGCATTTTCCCATGACTGTTGATCCTGGAAGAGGAAAAACAAATCTGACGACTGGGGACTGGTCATGTCGGGGAATCTGTCCCGTGATCTGTGCCAGCAGGGGACCATATTCTCGCCGTGGGTGTAGAAGGCTCTGAACCCCTCTTCCTTAGCGATTTCCTTTGCATATTGCATTACAATATTTTCTCACATGTCAATGGAATCTTTTTAATACTGATTTCGCTGATACAAAGAGTGAAAACAATATCAACTTGCTATACACAGAACTATGCGTGTGAAGATATCACTAAGCCTCCCCTCACTTGAACACGGTCCCAAGACATCCTAACTAAACTGTTCTTGCCTGCAGCAGACGATCATATTCAGCATAAGAGTAAGTTCCCTTACTCAGAAGAGTGAAGTTCACGTAATCAGGTTATTTTCTTGTATGTTATTTATGCAAAGTATGCACCAATGAATAAATACAAACAACATAACAAGCGCATATTAACGTGCACTGTGCAAACACAAATCGGTAAGGAATAGGTGCTTGGCAGACTTCTAATCCCACGAGAATATGGCTATGAGTATTTCTGTGATTACACACACACACACACACACACACACACACACACACACACACACACACACACACACACACACACGCTTCCATGCCCATTACTCTTACGCCCATATAGTCTTCATTCCTTCTCATTTATGTCCGTGCCATTGTTATCACCTCTCCTGCACCTTCTTTGAGATTTCCACAACCTTAATCGTTCCCTTAATTCTCTCATCCCTGATTTTATCCCTTCTCATGACCACAGTCATCCATCTCAGCATCCACATCTCCGCCACCTCCAGCTTTCTCTCCTGAGACTTCTTTATGGGCCAAATTTCCGAAACATATCATTGGAGGCCTTACCACGGTTTTATACACTTTTCCTTTCACTCTTGCACTGATTTTTCTATCACATAATACTCCTGACATATTCCTCCAGTTTCTCCATCCTGCCTGTGTCCTGTGGTTAATTTCTGCATCCAGTCCACCATTAGCTGTTATATTGGAGCCCAGATATTTGAATGTCCCAACTGTTATAAATTTTTCTCCTAGCAAACTCACATCTCCCTGTTCTTCTCCAGTAAAGCATAGATATTTCATCTTTCTTCTACTAACTGTAAGTCCTCTATCCTTCATTTTCTTTCTCTACTCCTCCAACTTCCGTTCTACTCCCTCCCTGGTGGTAGCTATCAGCACTATATCATCTACACACAACATAACCCATGGAGCCTCTTCAGTGATGCCTCTCCCCAAAACATCCATTAACAAATCGAAGATACAGGGACTCAACGAGGATCCCTGATGTAGCCCAACTTTTACTGAAAACTTCTCTCTCACACCAACACTACTTCTGACCCGAGTTCTCACCCGGTCATACATATCTTTAACCAGTCGCACATACTTTTCAGAAACGCCCTTCTCCCTCATATATCTCCATGCTTCCTGCCTTGGCACAGTATCATACTCTTTTTTCATGTCGACAAAAATCATATGCAGCTCTCTTTGTTTCTCTCCAAATTTTTCCTGGATTTGACGCACTACAAAGATTGCATCTGTTGTTTCTTTTCCTGTCATGGATCCGAATTGTTGTTCACCAGTCTCTGTTCCCTCCCTTAACCTTTTCTCTGTTATTCTCTCCCGTATTGTCATTGTGTGTGACATCAGCTTTATACTCCGACAGTTCCCACAATCCTGAATGTCATCTTTTTCCTTATAGACCCGTCACATTTTCTCGCCAGGCCTTCGGTATTTTTTCCTGATCATATATCTTCTGCATCAAATCTACTAGTACATCTACTTCATCTTCTCCCAAGCTTTTCCATGTCTCTGCTGGCGTTTCATCCGGTCCCGCTGCCTTCCCATTTTTCATCTTTTTCAGTGCAGCTTTGACTTCCCCCCTACTAATTTCGTGTGTTCTCCTCTCATTTTGCGTCCCATCTCCAAAAACACTCCTCTCGTTTTCCTCGTTCAGTAACTTCTCGAAATACTCTTTCCACCTTCCTTTTATGCCATCCTCTGCGCTCGGTACCCTACCCCCACCATCCTTTATCAGCTTTATATGCGTAAGATCTTTTGTCACTTTGTTCCTTCTTTTTCCCAATGCAAAAATCTTCAGTCCTTCCGGTGTTTCCAATTCCTTGTAGAGTTGATCCACTGATCTTGTCTTTGCTCCTGCCACCACTTTTATGGCTGTTTTATTTTCTGTTTTTAGTCTCTCTTTATCTTCTTCATTCCCAGTTCTATTAAAATTTCTTCTTTGCCTCTTTCTTCTCTTTTGCCCTTTCCTGCACCTCCTCATTCCACCGCCATGTTTCCTTATCTTGTGGGGAGCTTTTTCCAGATGTTTTGCCCAGCAGTTCTTCCGACACCCGCTTAATTATCCTGCTGTTTTTCTCCCACTGCTCATTTACATTCTCTTCTGGTGTTGTTTCTCTCTTAACTCTAATTCTAAACTCGCCTTTTAACTACTCCTCTTTCAACTTCCACCATTTAATTTTTGCAGTTCTCTGTAGTTTCCCATTCCTCACGGCTATGACTTCGCAATCCACCACCACCAGCCGATGCTGTGCCGCTACACCCTCGCCATTTATCACTTTACAGTTCACAATTTCTTTCAAGTGGTTCTTTCTACATAGCAGAAAATCTATTTGACTCTCTCTGAGTCCACTTTTGTAAGTGATAATATGATTTGCAGGCTTTAAAAAAAAAGTATTTAGAACAGCCATGTCTGCTGCCAGTGTGAAGTCATTTATGCCTTCACCTTCTGCGTTCATCACTCCACTCCCGAAACCATCATGCACTCTAGAAAACACATCCCTCTCCCTGCGAGGTCAATTATTCTCTCTCCTGCGTTCATCATTCCACTTCCGAAACCACCATGCACGCAAGAAAACACACCACTCTTCCTGCCCACATGGCCATCAATATCTCCTCCGATGAAAACTCTTTCTCCTTCTGGAACCTCCACCAGTAATTCATCCAGATGCCTCCAGAACTCCTCCTTTTCTCCCTCACTACACCCGACCTGCGGCGCATAGGCACAGACCACATTTAGCACCAAGCCGCCATGTTCCAGTTTAACATTCATTATCCGATCATTTTTCCTTCCCACACCCACCAGCCTCTCCTTCCAGTTCTTATCCAAGGTGATTCCAACACCGTTTCTTCCTTGCCCTTTTGCTCCGCTACACATGAGCTTATACTCTGCGCCGATGACACGTGGCCTATTTCCTTTCCACCTTGATTCTTGTACAGACAGTACTCCCACTTTTCTTCTGCCCATCATGTCAGCCAGCTCTCTATTTCTCCCACTCATGCTCCCCACATTTAACGTCCCCACCCTCACATTCACTATTTCGCTGTAATTGCTCCTCTCGCTCTTTATCCATCTTGCTCCTCTCAGATTAACCTTGCATACCATACTATGATCAGACAGACCTTCTCATCATCCTCTCACCGTCTTTGCGTTAACAATGCCCAAGCATCGTTCTTTTTACACGCACTTAATCTGACTCGTTTCAGCACCGTTTCCATTCCCTCTGTACCATGTATATTTGTGTGCATCTTTGTGTTTAGAACATGAGTTACAAATGAATAAACTTCATTCCTGACACATGGCTTCACTTGGTACTCCATAAAAATCCATTACATTATTCACAGGACCAGTGCCAACTCTTCCCTTCATGTCACCCATCACAAACACTTTATAATTCCTGGACGTCTGTTCTATCACTCCATCCAGCTGTCCCCACATCTTATCTTTTTCTGCCTCGCCCCTATCGTTGCAAGGCACATATACAACAGTCACTGCCACTTTCATTTCTTGAAATGGAACTTGACATACATTGTGTACATACGTCTCGAGCTGACACATTTGTAATCTTCATTTCTTTCTGCCATTCATTACTCATCAGCAATTCAGCTCTTTCCTTGCATCTCCCACGCACATTCATTTTCGACCTTTCATGTTTCACACTTTTTCATTCCTCCACATCTCATCCTTTCATTTTCGTTTCACACAGTGCTGTCAGGGCGTACCAAGTAGTGTTATGCACATTCATCACTTGCACTGTCATATCGTACACCTCATTCACTCCCTTCACATTCCACCCAACCAAACGAACTTGTCTATTTTTTTCGGGGTTAGGGGGGCTGGGCAGGTACTGGACCCTCAGGGGCTTCTCAAATTTTTGCCAGTGAGATAAATGGGATACTCTAGAGGGTGCTAATCTTAGGCGAACTCTCCTCCTTTTTTCTTGCACCCTCAGGGAATATGGGGTTGTATGGTTACCGCCCAGCGTACTAAAGTTTGTTCACAGGAAACCATTTGCGTTGTTACTCAGTGCAGTCATCTGAAGGCAGCATTATATCGAATGCGTGGATGGTACCATCTACTACACAAACAAAATAAATAAGTAAATAAATAACTCACTATGGAAGTGGAACTGCCCCGACAGAAATTCGGCACTGTGGCTTAAACAAAATTCGTTACCGACCTGTGGTATAGAGACTGACTTTTTTTTTTTTTTTTTTTAAGCCATGTAAATCTAAAAAATAAAGCTGCGCATGTATGTGTCTGTCTGTGCCCTTGTTTGTTTCTTTTACGAGAACAGTAATAGAATCGATCCAGTTCTCTTTACATTAGCTTGGGATAAATCCAAGGAGTGTCAGAAAAATCCCCCCCCCCAAAAAAAAAAAAAAATGGTGATCGCCTGCGACACGACGGCGAGAAATTGTCGTAACTAGAGACACACGAAAATATGAGAAAATAATTTTTCAACTTTTTGGTAAGAAATGGTCGTTGTGGCCTCAACAACAGTATGGAAACAAAGATTTTGGCATTTGCAAACGTTTTGTAATGAAAAAGCTATTATTTAGTCCTCTCATTTTTGTGGGCAAGCACTAGTTAGTGAATATTAACTCCGAAAGCCGATAATATATTTCATGTATTGTTCTTCAAACGCCGGAAGATATTTGCCCGTTGGAAGAGACCCATCGTATTGAAAGGGCTCTGCTTTGACATTAGCCTTTAACCTCTTCAGTCCTCTGTTAGTAAAGGTGTTGATGGAGGCTATAGCATATTCACAACTTCCAGTTCAAAGTTTTCTGAAGCTGAATATGTCTGTCTAGTGGCAACATTTGCATACTACAAAATAGGTCATCATGCTGAAGGGGTTAAAGCATCAACGCAGGTAATGGGAATTTTTGTTCACTGTAACGTAAGTTATAAGTGACAGTACTTTTAAATGTTTTAAGTAATGGAAACTATGTTGACAGCAGGCATTCAGAGATATGGACTGTTCAGCACTGCTGTCTAAATTCAAAATATCGTACGAATGAACTGTACTGATATTTTTGTCAATATTACCAAATCCTAATCCGTCGCTCCTCTGCTTCAGAGCAAATGCCATCATAATGTATTGCTGTCTATGACTTACAAAAAGGTGGATGTTAGCTTTTTATATTCAGCTCCCCCCCCCCCTCACAAAAACAAAAAAATACAGGCAGCAAAATCCTCTTACCAGCAGCCGGCCCCTAGGCTCAGATCCGCTTACCTGCTCCCCCCACGATGTTATTCCGGTCCCGACGGCCCCGCGCTGCGAACGTGTTTCCTACGCATCCCTACCCCGGCCCACCTTCACATCCCCACCCCATACCACCTCCACATCTCCACCCCATGCCACCTCCACAACCCCACCCCATCCCCCCCTCCACATCCCCACCCATACCACACCCACATACCCAACCCATCCACCTCCACATCCCTACTCCATACCACCCCCACATCCCAACCCCATCCCATCTCCACATTCCTACCCCATACCACCCCCACATCCCCACCTCATACCACCTCCACATCCCCACCTCACATCACCTCCACATCCCCACCCCATGCCAACATCACATCCCCAACCTTT
Source organism: Coenobita brevimanus (assembly GCF_032717465.1). Classification (NCBI taxonomy): domain Eukaryota; kingdom Metazoa; phylum Arthropoda; class Malacostraca; order Decapoda; family Coenobitidae; genus Coenobita; species Coenobita brevimanus. The sequence goes on from NC_136967.1 coordinate 18,027,982, forward strand.
ACTACCTCAACATCCCCACCCCATCCCATCTCCGCATCCCCACCCCATACTACCTCCCCATCTCCACCACATACCACCTCCACATCCCCACCCCATACCACCTCCACATCTCTACCCCATACCCCCTCCACATCCTCACCCACCAACTCCACATCACCACCCAATACCACCTCCACATCACCACCCCATACCACTTCCACATCACCACCCCATCCCACCTCCACATCCCCACCCCATACCACCTCCACATCACCACCCATACCACTTCCACATCATCATCCATACCACCTCCAGATCACCACCCCATACAACCTCCACATCCCCAACCCATACCACCTCCACATCACCATCCATACCACCTTCACATCCCCACCCCATACCATCTCCACATCCCCAACCCATACCACCTCCACATCACCACCCATACCACCTCCACATCACCACCCATACCACCTCCACGTCACCACCCATACCACCTCCACATCATCACCCATACCACCTCCACATCATCACCCATACCACTTCCACATCACCACCACCTCCACAGCACCACCCATACCACCTCCAGATCCCCACCCCATACCACCTCCACATCATCACCCCATACCACCTCCACATCATCACCCCATACCACCTCCACATCACCACCCATACCACCTCCACTTCACTATTCATACCATCTCCACATCCCCACCCCATGTCACTTCCACATCACCACCCCATACCACCTCCACATCCCCACCCCATACCACCTCCACATCACCCATACCACGTCCACATCCCCAACCCACACCCCCTCCACATCCCTACTCCATCCTCATTCCGCCTCGTTCAACCCCTTCCTCCCCTAGGTCCCCAGCCACCTTTCCGCCTCGTCACCTTCCAGCCCCATCCCACTCGCACGCCCCACCTCTTCCATTCCGAACCGCCCCGTCCCAACCTTCCTATTCTGCTGCCCCTTTTCGTTCCAACCTTCTTTGCCCTACCCCACTTCACTACCCTGGTCCATTTCGCCTACCCCCAATTTTCTATCTTGGTCCATTTTGCCCCATCCCACTTCCCTACCTTCCATCTCGCCCCACCTCCTTTCCCTACGTTGATGCATCTCGCCCTACCCCACTGCCTTACCTCGGTCCAATCCCCCCCCCACACCACTTCTCTGTCCTGGTCCATCCCACTCCGCCCCACATCCCTCAGGCTAATTTCGTTAGAACTTGTGGTGATGGTTGAGACACTGAATATATTAATTGATTTCCTTAAAACTCTCATGGTCGAGGCAGTTCTGATATTCTATTTCAGCTAATGTTAGGCTGTTTTATTCAGCTGAGAGGGAACCATGGGCGTCTGTGCTTTATTAATCCTCATACAGTCGATATGCATAAAATCTAAGCCTTCTTATTCACAGCAAGCACTCAGTATATTATATTGGCGGGAAGTATTTCTATATATTTCCTCACAGCAGTAGGTATTGCCATAGTAGCCTGTGTGTTATGCTCAGTATCATTTTGACCTTTCTTTGCCACCTAATTTGCCTTGTATGTTTGAAAATATAGTTATGTTTTATTACACTGTTGCATTTTCTTTTGTCCGAAGAGGGAAATCTGTGGACAACAAGCTGCAGAGATCAAGCTTAGGTGGTACGGTCATATGGAGGATATGAATGGAAATAAGATGGATTGAAAAGGGTATATGAAAATGAGTTGGAGTTGGCAGGAGGCGTGGTAAGTCAATTGATGGTGGACAGATGTGATACTTGAATGAGTAAGAAGAGAGGTATGGGAGCTGAAGGAACTAAAATACTGACAAAGGCTCGAACTGGTCTGATGTATTTTGTACGGAGTGAATGACAAGGGTTTAGCATTTTTTTTTTTTTTTACTCGATAGTCGTCAGAGTGCCTTTAATAGGTATCTATGAGGCTGTGTGGACGGGTGTAGCTATCAATTGGAGCCAGGATTCCCGGGACTTAAATGGTGAATGGATAGGAGTATGGCCCATTTCACTGGGCGTGCTGTTGATTAATACTCTCAGTGTCGTTTCTTTCCTTTTCCTAGCCTTCTGTATCCTACATCAATCCTCCTGCAGGTAAGAAAAAGAGGCGGGATGATGATGATGATGATGATGATGATGATGCATTTTATATTTCCAACATTTCCAGCTAATCGACTGGGACGTGTATAATCAGCCTAGTAGTAATTACTTACTAAACTATATTGCTGCATTTACTTCTAAAATTACTAGTTAATCATTTGGGGGTTGCACAGTCGGCCTAGTAGTAACTGCGCTGTGTGTACCCTGTAAAGAGTCTTTTATATTATCACGAGATACCTGCACGGCGTGAGATACACCGTGAAATAATAGTGTCCCTTTCGCTGACCGCTGTTGTTGCTATGTTATGTTGTTGTGTCAGGATGCACTCGCTGTGATCCTGATGGACAATAGGTATTTGATCGATTCAGCTGGATATTCTCACAGCTTATGCATGTGGATTATGCTAAAGGATTGTCTATGTTGTGTGGCAACATTGAACAGGCGAAAACAACCTCATTCACTCGCATTTAGTCCAACAACTGTCATATGTAATGGTCCTCACAAAGCAGTTTTAAATCACTTTCAATCAAGCTCGCTTATTGACGGTTCACTCTGCCTGTTGTAGATCGCTGACAGCGAGCCATCCCCCTCTCTATGGAGCTATGGTGGCTGAATCGGTAGCATACTCGTCTGGTGATGCGTTTGCCTCGAGTCTAGAGTTCGAATCAAGGCTGTGGCGGACATTTTAAAGCTGGGTCTGGTACTATACAGTATGCATTCACGTGCATGCATATGTTTGACCCTGTCGGTCCTAAAGCAGACATGTACCGACTCGATTTCACACAGACGTAGATACCTCGACTTTTACATGAATCACGCTTCCTACAGGCATCAATTCCCCATTCGTACTTCGCCAGTATGGGGAAAGGTAGATTCTGGCTTTTACTCCGGCGAATAGATACGATCCTACAGTGGACCTACTATGGACTATTGGAGATGTATCCTTCCTAACTTTTTCATTCTAATTTGCTTTATTCTATACACGCCTTTCCCCTTCCTCGATGCTCGTATCTCTGTGCTTCAAAATTTCTTTCGCACTGTCATTCCACCTTCTTTGCCTCCTTCCTTTCACTGTCTACATTTCTGATCTGTACAGCACTGTATTTTTTCCTTCATCAGCCTCTCATCACCCATTGTCTCCTTGTGGCCATACTACCTTAACACACTCTGGTCTGCCCTCTTTATTATACTCGTAATAAGTTTGCTTTCACACATCATTAATAGCGCCATTTCTCACTGTGACAAGTTATGCTGCTCTACATATAAACCTTTAGCTCTTCATTTCTTACACATCCACCCTTTTTCCAGGCGCTAATAGCAAGGTACAATAGGCAATAAACAAACAATAAACAAACATACAGTAACTAACAAACAAATAAATAAATAATAAAAGCAATAACAGCTAGTTTCTTATAACCCATTTCGAGACGTCGAGACTGGAGGTTAGAATATCGTACTCGGGAACACATAATGGTAGGTGACCAGCCTTCTTCCCGGGCTCAGTGGTCCCGGGTACAGCTGGTTGAGTAAAATTCACGGGAGACTTTAACGTACTAGATAAGACCACAGCTCTGGTGTACCTCTGTGTGGTATGAGTCCCGTGTGTATTTATAACTGTGATATTATCTAGTACTCGTACGTTAAGCAACGTATAATGTCTTATGTATAAATTTGGAAGTATACATATATGCACGTATGGACATCATAATGTACAGCAAAATCGTTCGGTGTTATGATAAACCTGGTGACATCAGTATACGTACTGGAATCGGTTTTCGTACAGTGAAGGCTGTCAGAGAGCGGGATTTCGCTAGATCAGTTGTTCTCAACCTGGGGCGTGAGTAATTTCCAGAGGTGAGGGGGGGGGGGAACCAAGGGAAAAACAGAGAATGGACTGAACAAGTGTGTGTGTGTGTGTGTGTGCGTGTGCTTGTGCGTGTGCGTGTGTGTGTGTGTGTGTGTGTGTGTGTGTGTGTGCGTGTGCTTGTGCGTGTGTGTGTGTGTGTGTGTGTGTGTGTGTGTGTGTGTGTGTGTGTGTATCACGATGAAGCATTAATTACCTCCGCCAACGAAGTTGGAGGAGGTTTTGTCTTCACCTGTATCTGTCTGTCCTCCTATTTTTGTGCAAGATACAATTAAAAAAAGAGTTGTCCTCAGATTTCACTGAAATCTGAGGACAGGTGTGCATGCGGTTAAAGAAGAGCTGACCAGATTATGTGGTGGATCTGGATCCGGATGCAGGAATAAATAAATTTTAATGTAGATGATGGAGGTACACCTGGGATATTGTGAAATTGGGCAGACTAAGATAATAAAATTAATTGCCTCCGTCAAACATACTTGAAGTTTAGTTTATAAATCATAAACTATACTGGTGTTGGTGGAGGTATGCGCTTTCTGAGTACATTCTGATTCCTAATCAGTTTTTTATATACTGTACTGTTATTACTCCAATATTCAAAGCACATTTTCCGTTGTGTTAGTGTAATGAGTTAGTTTCTTTGTCTCTCTGTTTGCTGCCAGGTCACCCTGCTGCATCTCTCTCTTAAATCTTGTCGTCATGAGGGAAAAATAAATATAGCAGAAATTCTAATATCAAAGGATGGATCACATCCCAGTTATCTATTAAAATTAGAACACCAAAAGTTGACTACCGTTCCAATTCAGTACATAATTCTCCTCCCATTTTCGCTTAATGATTTTAAAAACTCCAAGTGCCCGTCGCAAGCAAAGTCCACAGGTTACAGCTTACAGTATCTGGCACTCACATATTTGTTTCTTTCGCTGTGAAGCAAACGTTAATAATTACCAGTACCGCTTTAAGCTGAAAGAATGCGTTTTGGTCTTGTTTCGTAACGAAAAGATTAATTCGACAGATCTGAAGATATCGAACATGAGTGTGCTATACTGACTGATGTTTATGACTATGAGGTACTGGTTTATAATTATGTGGTGGTGTTTATGGCCATTTGGAGGAACTTCATGACCATGTGGTGGTGTTAATGACCATAACCATTTTGATGCTTTTATGACTATGACCATATGGCGGTGCTTTATGGCCAGGTGGTGATGTTTTATGACCATGCGAATGTGGTATTCTTTATAATCATGGTTATGTTAATGGTGCTTATGACTATCTGATGGTGTTCACAAACACACTGTTAGGTTCAAGACAATGACCATGTGGTGGAGCTTACGATAATGTGGTGTTGTTCTGATTATGTTGTGTTTTTGTCATTATTGTGCTGTTTATGGTCAAGTGGTGATGTTTGTGATTACTTTTAGTCGGTGTTTATATTAATGCGTTTTTATTTATTCAACGATGTTCTGATGCAAGAACACTTGTGGGGGAGCTTTATGCACACTGGTTGCTCCCGACACGAAGTACAGAAACAAAGTAAATGATATGGGTATCTGCAGTCTTCACTGGCACTCAACCTAGCATTCAAAATCACAAGCAAAGACTTCATATTTAACGCGTCGTGTACCACTGAATTGCATACATGAATTTTAGTCACGATGAGCAATTAAAAACAAAGCTAGATTCTTAATTCTCACTTTTAAACAAAAAAGGTATAAGACAGTGACAATTTCTTGCTGTGGTACCAGACTGGACGGCTCCAGTGCCCTGTTACATAAACATCCCGCAACTACCTTCCAGTCCCATGCAAAGGTTGAACGGTAAACTGCAGGAGGACAACGTCAGTCTACATTTCCCTGGGTCCAGTCCATGTCGCAAAAATACTCTCGCTAATACCAATACATCTGTCCTGTATGAGACAGCCCTAGCATGTATTCAATATGGATGGTGGGTGTTAGCACCGAAGTGGTGACATGTAGAGGTGTATGATATGTAGGAGTGCTGGGCTTTGGGAGCAGACTGTGAATCCTATACCTAGAATCGGACACACACACACACACACACACACACACACACACACACACACACACACACACACACACACACACACACACACACACACACAGATGAGTTTTTGGCAGCAGCAGCAGCATAATCTACACAGCAACAACAAAAATAATTCCGGAAGAAATTATAGGCGTCAGATGATGGCAAGAAGGACTGGGGGGGCAAGAAGATGTGGATTATCCGATAAAGGAGGCACGACTCAAAATAGGCTGAGAACCATTGCTCTAGACTCACGATCTGCACTAGCGTATCCTACCTCGACCCCTCCAACTTCCCGGCCACCCAGCGCCTTCAACAGGGCATTAAAGAACTTGGTGTTACCATGCTATTAATCCTTCACTTCGATGACGCACATTTCATCTAACTCAGGCTGTTACCAGATTATTATTGTCCAACTTAAGAAAGATGTATTGTAGTGAATGGTGTAAAGAGGGATGTATTTAACACACCAATTTCAAAGAGTCCCGCCTAAACTCAGATAAAGTCGCTTGAAGATGGCAAAAATGAAATGGATATTACATACTCGGGTTCAAGGGGTCTGTCTTTGTCTGTCTGTCTGTGTCTGTCTCTCTTTCACACACACACACACACACACACACACACACACACACACACACACACACACACACACACACACACACACACACACACACACACACACTATGACAGAGTAACAAACACAAGACAGGAAAGGGAAGGATGGGTGGACAGTATCTATTTAGATTTCAAGAAAGCTTTTGACACAGTACCACACCAAAGACTTTTATGGAAACTGTACCATCAAGGAGGAGTTCGAGGCAAACTGTTTTGTTGGATGCAAGACTTTCTAAGACTAAGACTAAGACTAAGAGGAAACTACTCATCATGGAAAGAAGTGACTAGTGGAGTACCACAGGGTTCAGTGCTGGCACCAATCATGTTTTTAGTGTATATAAATGATATAAACAGTAACACTGGAAATGAGAGCTATCTGAATATGTTTGCAGATGATGCAAAAATACAAAGGAGAATTACTAACACAGACTCTTGTAAAAAGCTACAAGAAGAATTAAATAAACTTCATGAATGGAGTAGTACATGGCAAATGGAATTCAATGTGGACAAGTGTCATGTAATCAAGTTTGGTAAAAGTGGAAAAAGACCTGATTGGGATTATAAGTTAGGAAATAAAACCCTATACACTGCAAAAAACTGCATAAGAAGAGAGGTGATAAAGACGTAAGGAAATTCAGTTTCCCAAACAGAGCAATTGATCAATGGAATGCACTACCGAATGAAATAGTGTGTGCCAAAACAATTCACAAATTTAAGGATATGTACGATAAATATGGTTTAAGACACGGGACAGTACGAGCTTGACTCATTCCTGTAAAGATACAATTAGGTAAGAACACACACACACACACACACACACACACACACATTATTTTGTTAGTCATAGGGTGGTACTCGCAAGAATTTTCAGTGAGCTGAAAATGTATATAATATGACTTTGGTGTTAGTGTTAATGGTGTGCTGGGCGAGGATTACCTTATGTCATCTGTTTGCTGTCTTTGGCAACTGTTAGACGAAGGTCGTGCTGAGATTCTTGCTGTATGGTGCAAAGAACAAAATGAATCACTTTATTAGTTACTAGTGGTGAATTAAATAACAAGTAATGCATAAGATGATCTAGTACGAGTTATTTTTAACAATTATTATTGTTGCTTACTTCCGCGTCAACTCTTCACCGCCATAGCTTTCTCCGGAGCTCGGTATCATCGGCGGTAACGATAATAGGGAATTAAAAGTCATCGTACTGAAGGGGTCACTGAAAGTATTATTTAACTTCAGTACCTGAGGTTTCTTTAAAGCTTAATAAAGTTGTACGTCAGTTGCAAGACAAGGAGTGAGAAAAAAAAAATCTTGGTACTGGCCTGGTAATAGCCTTCACTAAGCACGACATGCACGTCATAGCCACCCGTGGTACTTTCAATGCCATCACGACTTTTCATTTTTACGGGTATTATCAGTACTTCCAAATTAATTTATTTAGCTTAGAGGAGAAAATCCGGACTGGTGGGGTCATAGCTTGTATATATCCCTTCACTACAAGAGGCCCTTTCCAAGATGAGTAAGATCGTCGAGTATTTAAGAAGAAAATATCGTTGATGTAAATCCATTGGTCGTCAGTGTATTTGGAACTCCTCTTGATACGATCCTGGAACTGCTTCTGCTGCAGGAATATGAATAGGACTCCATTAAAGCTTCTCGTTGCTTGTCTGGTCATAATATGGAGTAGAAGTCTATGGTTACAGAAATCTCAGAAAAGCTTTGAACATGTATAGATTTCAGGAACTGGTTGACTACCGGGTATCATATGTCTTCAAAACCGTACACGGTTTATCGCTATTTGGCGGGTGAAATAGCACACACACACACACACACACACACACACACACACACACACACACACACACACACACATTTTTTCTTCTCTCGCCGTGCTTATTTTTCCAGTCATTCATAGCCAGCTGACGTATCTAAAGTCGCCCTTAACCCCATCACCCCAAGGAATCTCTAGTCAACTGAATAAAACTGTCCTGTGTTAGCTAGAACAAAATACAACGTATGTCCTAGGGATGAAGTGATTAAACTCAATACTTTTCCTATGATTCTTCCACCCCGCTACCCTCAGTCTCCCTCCCGTCCTTATATTTTCACTCTATGCCATCCACGTGTCCAGCTTACCACTGAGTCTGTCTCTTTGTAGTTCAATGATACACACACTTTCATGCTAGACTGCCGATATACTCTTCCATTCGTTCAACTCTATATCCCTCTGACCTCACATACATTTCTGAAGCACCTAATTTTAACCATTCTTACGCCAGACTTGTGTCCCTCTAACATTCCTCAAGGTCTCAGTGCTGTATGTTCGTGCTGGAAAGTACACGCAGTCACGCAATCCCCTTTTCTCAACGTCCTTATCGGCATTCCTATCAGTCCTTGGTTCTTTGCATGGACACGTTTCGCCTCACCCAATTGTTCCATGTCTAACTCAGTATGATCGAAACTTCCATAACTGTATTATCTATCACCCAAATCGTGCATGAAATCTCTCACTCACTCCACCAGCTTGTACACTCCAGGGCGACATGCATAACGTACTACGCTCTTCATCTGTAATGTTGTGGAAATCATGTCACTTATTTCATTCCCTGTTGTAAGAATAAAAAAAAATAATAATCAGACGACAGTATATGTTTGCAGATTCAGTGTATTGTTCTCAACAAAGAAATTATTGCACGTTATTATGCTGGTTGTGATATCTGGCATCTCTCTTACGGTACAAAATGCAGTTCCTGACATGGATGACCTTGTATCCAGCTGAATCACTCTGTATCACAAACGGTGACTGGTATACAATTCAGTATCTCTTTCTCAGCTTTACTGTTTTAAGGCAAGGTCAGTGTATAGGCAACTCATAAAAATACTTTGGAGTTATCGCTGACACACACCTCCCCACATATATATATATATATATATATATATATATATATATATATATATATATATATATATATATATATATATATATATGTATATTAGCTATCGACCACTGGTCCAAAGGCCAGAGATATTAAGCCAATTTACTCGTATTTTTTGTGTTTTTATTTATTCATTTTTTTTTTTATTTATTTTTTGAACGATACCATTAACTAAATTATATGTAAAAAATAATCTAAGGTCCGAACACTGATAAACCTAACATACAGTTCGCTACTCTACACTAAAGCCTAAAGATACACATAGCTAAGGCTAACTAAATAGTTTTTCACAATAAATGATTCGTCGTCAGTGATATGACTCCTGCTTTCAAGTTCATAACAAGCTGTTCGAATAAGACTCTGAACTCTAGACTAATGATGTTTCAGTCCTTCTTTTCAAATTTATTTGGATCTCTGTCGGAAGTTTGGTCTATCTATCTATCTATTGCCAGACGCCTCAATCCCGTTCGGGGTGGCCACAAACAAATCGCTTCCACGTCGCCCTGTTCCCCGCCATTTCACTGCCCTGCTCCCAACTCACACCCCCCTCTCTCATATACCTCTCCACCCCATCCCTCCACCACCTCGACCTCCCCCTCCCTCTCCCCCCCTCCACCTCACTCACATACACTCTCTTCGTCAGTCTTTCACCCTCAATCCTCTCCACATGGACAAACCACCTCAGTGTATTCCTCCTAACGCTTCCTATCACATCCACATCCACACCACAACGCTCCTTCGCATACTCATTTGTCAGCCTGTCTCTCTATGTGACTCCACAGGCTTCTCCCAAATAACTCATTTCCACTGCTCTCACTCTTGACTTGTGTCCCTCCAACAACGTCCAAGCTTCACTTCCATACGTCAGAGTTGGTATCACAGTACTGTCATGTAATAACTTTTTCACTTCCATGCTCACTTCCTTGTTTCTTATCATTACCTTCAAGGAACCAGCAACCTTTCTTCCTTGTTGTACCCTTTCAAGCACTTCACCCTCCAAACTTCCATTTGTACACGAAACATATAATTATACAAACATTCCAGTGACAATACTTATAGTAAGTTTTATGGGTTTTCTAGTGGTACATTCACACAGCTAGCTAAATTTTATAGATAATTTAGAAATTTTAACAAAAAATCTCCAAATAAGAATCTAATGAACCGAATCTGATGAAACATATACACAGGCAATCTCTCATATAGGTCAATAACTGATGTAACTACAGCCTCCTAACCCCAGTAGTTTAGGAGCAACATGTCAAAAAAGACGATTATCATATTAATGTTTGCACTTTATTGCTTGATATGGGTGTGCAAAAAATGCAATTTTACAACACTTATACATTTCTGAACATCATAATACTTTGCACAGAGACAGAGGAAGGATGCCAGAACTTCATGGAATTTCCTCAGAATATTCGAAAATTTCAGATTTTTTCTTCAAAAATGAAGATGAAGAGGCTGTGGTCACAGACAAAATACCTCCATGTCACACTGTCCACCGTCATGTTACTACCCTTCAACTCACACCTCTCTTATGCATATGCCTCTCCACTCCATTCCTCCAGTATATTTACGGTCTCTTTCTCTCCCTCTTCCTCCTCCACATCACTCAGATATACTCTCCTAATCATTCTCGTGTAAATACAAAGAATATTTGTACAAACTTTTGTTTAATAGTGCAAGGGAGTATCCGGGACTGTAGGAGGGGAGTTTCTGCCTGGTAAGCGCCATCGGCCCAGAATGCTGAGGAGAGGAAGGGAGGAGGTAAAAAAATATCTTTCTGTCTGTATGTCCATCTATCTGTCTGTCTATCAGTCTGTCTGTTTATCTGTCTGTCTGTCTATGTCCATATATATGTATGCATGTATGTATGTATAAAATCATGCTTACAGAGAAGGGTAAATTTTTTTTTTAAATATCTGAAATGCACTGCGTCAAACAGTATATTTTACTTGTTGTATGTTATGTTCCTTGAGATGAGGAGGACAAGCGGGTTTCCAGGCAACTAGAAAAAAGATCTGGGTACGTCCCTGCTCTAGTACGTAATTGGGAAACTTTCGTAGCAATGAGTTATCCAGAACCTAAGTTTGGTCACATTCAGCACAGGTGAAAGAACGCACGCCTTCCTCGTACCTAATTAGTACTTTGGCTTTATTCTGGCTATGTATTGTAGGTTTGCTGTGTAGGGTATATGTCAAAATCAATTTATTTTTAAAAAATATAATTATTATTTGTATAAAAATTTTAAGTTTGGGAAGCTGTATTGAGAGCTTATTCCCTTCCGTCCAATGACCTTATTTGTATTTTTCTTTGCTTCTATTTCAGGTTAGCTTAGAGGAAGTTGTGCGAATTAGATGGGCTAAGTATATGCTACATTAATCCTTTCACTACAAAGCGTCCCCCCTAAGCTCCAACAAATTGTCTGTATTGTAGCAAGAATGAAATAGGTAAGGCATCAACGTATTCGAGGGGAGGGGTATATTTCGCAGACTCCCCGCTACTTAGGGATATCTGTCAGTAAAGAATCGATTTTGTTTTTTATCACTACTTGTGCATATGTCGCGCACTGACCACCAATCTGTGCTGTCAACTGATAAACCCTGCACCTAAGATAGATGCGTCTCCAGCGAACAAATTGGTCGATTTCAGCACGGACGATGGCTTGTTGCATTGATGTGCGCTACCGCTGAAACGTTGAGGCTTCCAGCAGTTAATAAATGACTTTCATGCATGTTTTGCCCTTAAAATGTCCCCAGTGAATAGTTTAGACACTGTCCATTAACAGTAAAGTTAAGTTTACAAGTCTGTCAGCGCTGTCATAGTTTTGCTTGCATATCATGTAATGTCAACAACTTAGAGATGTCATGTCATGTTTTGTTACTGCTGTCATGTCAGGTTGTGTTGCTGCTGTCATGTCAAAGTACTACTGCTGTGTCATGTAACAGGGAAAAAACGTTCTCTCACTGTTTTCATAGCGAGGAAAAATTATCACAATGTTCTGTTTGCCTTCCTTTGAACTTAACTCCCCTCACCGCTTCTGTGATATCACAGTGGCGTCTCTCTCTCTCTCTCTCTCTCTCTCATTTCTCTTTTATATCTCATTTTCTCTCTCTCCCTCGCCTTGCACAGGTGAAGCCAGTTCTTTTTTTCCTCTTATTTTTTAAGGAACCTGTAAAACGTTATTTCCCCTACCTTTTTTTTTTTTTTTTTTTTTTTTTTTCATAATTTGAGGAAAACCCGTGCACAGCACAGTAACTTGGTAGTATTGTTTCCCACACTTAGGAAAGAAGAGGGAATAGTGTGCTGCACACCTGACCTTTTCCTTCACTGCTGTGGCATTAACAAGGCTGGTTGGGGTCAGTGATGCGTGAGGATCGGGGAGCGTGACGTCACTGTGCAGTCGAATTCCATTTTCTCCATCCTATGTGCAAACCTGTTAAGGATTCTCGAGACCAAAGCCCAACTAGACGTGCCGCAGCTTTTGGTGACGTCACTGTGGGGACAGCCGTCACTCCACCTCTTCCTCTCGGTCCAATACTCTCCATCTTCCCGTGGGAAGTAGTGAGGTGCAGCTGTCATCCTGCACTGATTTTTGTCACCAGTAATCATATTCAGCTGTGTTGAATGTCTTGCAGTTATGACTAAATTTGTTAAAATGCATCTGGTTTTAAACTGTAAAGGAAGCAATGTTGGAAACAGATTTATAGATAAATTTCAGGGGTACCCGGCGTAGCCCGGGTAAAACTCTGTTATCATGCATAGTGGTAGTGCCTGGGACCCTGGATGGCCACTCCTGTAGGAGAAAACCCGCGGGGTTCCATCTGACCCATTGAACCTATGTTCCTCCTTGGGCCTATTTCCCCACGGATATATTCTCCCTGGACCTACTTTCCCATTACCCTCCCATCCACCAACCATGCACACCCACCCCACCCACCGTACCCACCTCACCAATCCGTCGATCCATCTCACGCACTCCAGCTAATAATGATAACTATGGCTATAGAGCAGCGTTTCTTAATCTGGGGTGCTAGCACCCCAGGGGGTGCTGAAGTCAATTTTAGGGGGTGCTGGAAAATGCAATATATATTGCTTAGGCTTAGTACTGGCATCGTTGATATTTTATTTTTGGAGAATGTATAAAATATCTTGTCAAGGAGTACTTCACTTTACTTTATCCTTGTAGTAGTGTAGCATTTGTAGCAGTGTAGCAACTGTAGTCCCAGTAACCAGATGTAAGGGGGTGCTGGACTGTGCGGCCTTTCTGCAGGGGGTGCTGTGGTCGGAAAAGGTTAAGAAACGCTGCTGTAGAGGTAGTAAACTCTGCGGTAATTGGCTACCATGTTTCCACCTTGCTGGCTTAGATATTTCTTATTAGTTCTAATCTTGATCATTAGCGACGCCACTTTAGCAACAATAATGTACGCATCTAAATTCGTCGTAAGAAGTTACACCTGTTAGAGCTGTTTGGAGAGTTCTCTAAGCATTTACTTGATTTCCATAGAGGACTGACACATATAGTTTCTCATATGTGCTTGTATATATATCTACATATTTAAAAGAGTCTCGTTGTTTGTTTGTTTGTTTGTCCTTCAATCACGCCCAAACCAAGGGCCAGAGACCCCAGACCCGTATATACTGTATATATTCTGAATCAGGGTGACTCCAAGGATGGTTGTAGGGGGGTCAATATTCGTGCAGTGCCTGGCTGGGCTATGATTCAGATCTGGTTCATTTGAGTTCACTCGTAGAGCGTTCGTCTTTTTGGCCAGGCAACGCCGGCTACCCCTGGTAATGTATTATATTTGTATGCATATATGTACACACAGACACACACACACACACTCACACACACACACACACACACACACATATATATATATATATATATATAAATATATATATATATATATAAATATATATATATATATATATATATATATATATATATATATATGCATTGGCAGGATCCCATTGCTACCTGGCGAGTCCCAAGGTGGTGGATAATGGAAGGCCTGATAGATATACGAGGTACCGTCTTGGACGGCGCAGACCATGGAACCCCCCTTTGGATACATAGAGCTCCACCGAATATACTGAATAAGGGGCACAAAACTTACATTTCACCAGAAACTATATGGCAGGCAGGTGAGATTGTTTACCACAATGCTCCCAACCAAACATGAATTCTATTGTAAATGATTTGATGGGCATTCCTGTTGGATAATATATATATATATATATATATATATATATATATATATATATATATATATATATATATATATATATATATATATATATATAACTGATACACGCAGACGTTTCTATAAATTTGGGGGCCCAATGATGAGTTTGGCCTGGGGCCCACAAGTAGGTAAATCTGGCCCTGGGAGAACGTATCAGATTGGTTCACGTTCAAACAGTCAGCAACTGAGTGAGTATGGGGGATAGTGTCATTACAGGTAGATAGCTGCAGCTGATGGACGTACTTGTTGCCAGTTGTAACAAGATATTTTTGTTTACGAAAATGAAGTATACTCGTAACATTTTTAATATTGTGTGTTTTCTTTTTCTTAAATACAGTGGTACGTATTCTAGTGATTTTTTTTTTTTTTTTAGTGTGCCAATGATTATCATTACTTAGTGATCTTATAGCATTTTGGAAACTCTTGTGTATGATTGTGGTAGCACGTGTGGCTACTCAGCAGTAAATCTTTGATTTTTTATTGGTACTGGTGGAGGTGTGCAGCAGATTTTATTGGTGTTCGTAGAGGTATGCACTCTCTGGGTGCTTCCTAGATACTGTTTGTTCTTTTAACATTGGTGGCAGTATGACTGCCTGAGGACGTTTCTAATGAGTGATCTAACGACGATGATGATAATGTGACTGCCTGATGGCGTTTTTTTTTTTTTTTTGATGTTTTATTATTATGATTGCCTAAAATCGTTTCAGCTGTGTGATGAATGTCTGAAGTTGTCTGTACTTTGTGATCTTACGTCGGTGTTGATAATGCAACTTCCTGTTGATGTTTTGAGTGTTTGATCTCTAGACATTATGACTTCCTAAAGGTGTGTCTGTTGTGTGATCGTACGTCGGTGATGATACTATGAGTGTCTGATGGTGCTGTGGCGCTTTTATTGTGCAATCTTATGACGGTGGCGATATTATTACAGCGTGGCAATGTCAATAACTTTATGCATAGCTTTGGTTATAAAAGAATGTTTAATACAGCAGCAGATCCCGTTATGGCCTTATCAGCTTAGAAACATCAGTATGATGAAAGGAACATTCAGTATGCACTCACCACCATCGTCAAAAACGGGTGTTGATTTCCACAGTATGTTATATGCCACAAAGTTTTATCACTGGAATGCATGAAACCAAGCTTTACCAAGTGACAATTCAATAGTTGTCATATGAATCTGAAAAGTAAGAATGTTGCCTTCTTCAAGCAAATGGAAGAGGGGCTGAAGAGAAAGTGTTTTGATTGTTCGGAACAGTTCAGTCAACAAATGAATCGGGGTTATGTGCATCGTACATCGTATCACTGAAAACTGTGCAGGAAAAAAAAAAAAAACAATACTGAAGAGGAGTTAATCGTCCCTTGCTATAAAAATATAGCTCGCTGTGTTATTACATGTGATTTTTTATTTTTTTATTTTTTTTTATGAGAGGAAGAAGGAACCAAAGGCCATGAGCCCGCAGTAACAGTTCCCTCCAAGAGAAAAACAAAATACATTAGAGAGCCAAATTCAAGATCCGATCATTTCGAGATGCCTGGACACACTGCGTTTGAAAGACTGGAGATCATAGGCAGCAGGAAATACAGACAGAGGGAGACAGTTCCAGAGCTGACCTGTTGCATAAATGAAAGACTGGGAGTAACGGTTAACTCTTGCATTAGAGAGTTGGACAGAAAAGGGATGAGAGTTTGCTGCCAGACGGGTGCTACGCGCCCGTCGTAGAGGTGGAGGAATGCAAGCAGACAGTTCAGAGGAGCAGTGACCATTGAAGTAGCGATAGAAAGGAGATAAAGATGCAACAGTGCGGCGAAGAGACAGACGTTGAAGGGAGTCAGTAAGAAGAGGAGAGTTAATGAGACGAAAAGCCTTTGACTCCACCCTATTGAGAAGAGCTGTATGTGGGGAGCCTCCCCACACATGAGAGTTGTACTCCACACAGGGGCGGATAAAACCCCTGTATAGAGTCAACAATTGTGCAGGGGTAAAGAAAGAGCGGAGTCGGCTTAGCACACCCAATCTCTTGGAAGCAGATTTTGCAAGAGATGTAATGTGATCTTTCCAAGATAAGTCCCGAGTAAATGAAACCCCAAGCATGTTCAAGGATGATGCAGGATTAAGCTGAATATTATTAAACATTAGTGGGTATACATGTGGAAGATTTTGTCGGGTTGATAGGTGTAAGAACTGAGTCTTAGATGCATTAAAGACAACCATATTATTTTTACCCCAGTCAGAGATACGAGCCAAGTCAGACATTAGGTGTGCCATAGCCTTATCCCTTGTTTGTTAAAGTAACTGTCGAGATGGGCGTTGCGGGAACCGAATGGAAAGGTGAAGGGTGGAGTCATCAGCGTATGAGTGGATAGGGTTAGATGTACAGCTTAGAAGATCATTGATGAATAAAAGGAAGAGAGTTGGTGATAGGACAGAGCCCTGAGGAACACCACTGTTGATAGATCTAGGAGAAGAACGATAGCCGTCTACAACAGCGGCTATAGAACGACCAGAAAGGAAGCTAGCGATGATGGCACAGATAGAAGGACAGAAACCGTAGGAGGGCAGTTTGGAAATTAAAGATTTATGCCAGACTCGATCGAAAGCCTTTGAGATGTCAAGTGCAATGGCGAAGCTTTCGCCAAAGTCCCGAAATGAGGATGACCAGGAGTCTGAAAGGTAGGTGAGAAGATCGCCAGTGGAGCGTCCCTGACGGAACCCATACTGACGATCGGAAAGAAGGTTGTGATAGGAAAGGTGCCTTAAAATTTTTCTATTAAGAATTGACTCGAAAACTTTTGAAATACAGGACGTTAAAGCAATTGGACGATAGTTGGAGGGTTGGGAGTGGTCACCCTTCTTTGGGACTGGCTGAATGAGAGCAAACTTCCAGCAAGAAGGAAAGGTACAAGTTGACAGACAAAGGCGTAAGAGTTTGCCTAGGCAGGGTGTAAGCACAGAAGCTGAGCACAAGGTCAAACCAGCACCCCTCTCAAATGATATAGTTCATCGACAAATATTAGACATATCTGAAGACATCAAACAAGTGATTGCTGAAGTAAAAGGGGCATCTTTAGGCAAATTTGCAGTCCAGCTTGTTGAGGCTACTGATACGTATGGTTGCTTGTGCCCAACTCACGGCGTTCGTACGATTCATCAGTGGTGATTTCAAGGAGGGTTTCTTGTTCTGTCATGCTTTGGAGTCGACTACAAGAGGTGAAGATATTGTTTTCCATGATGTCTGAGATTTTTAGAGTCTGAAGGACTTTCCTCGAATAATATATATGCGTGTACAACTGACTAAGCACCAGCTATGCTTGGCCGTTGATCAGGCTTTCGAGGAAGAGTGAATGAGGCGAATCATGAAACAAGGCATCTTCACTGCATGCCTCATAGATATGTTTTGGCATGGAAAACTCTCCCACTAGAGATAAAATTAATACTTGATGTTGTGCACATGATAAATACCATTAAACCTTAAATACAAAATTAATCTCTTCCACCTACCGTGTCAAGAGTTTGGAGCAGCTGAAAACGTGTTATTCTTTGACACCGAGGTTTGCTGGTTGTCATGGGGGAATGTGGTATCAAGAGAAGTCACTGAAGGAGGAGCTTTTCAAATTTTCAGATGTGACAAGACAAAGTCGCTTGAGTTCAACAAGAAATTGTCAGACAACCAGTGGCTCCAGAAGCTTGCCTACTTGAAAGACATATTCTTACATCTAAGCTCGTTAACCTTATCCCTTGAAGGCCGTTTTACCACAGCGATTGATTTCATGGACAAACTAACATGAAGCTGGAGCTGTGGGAAGGGTAGGTCAAAGACGAAAATCTTAGCATTTTTAAACACCTTAGGAGGCATTTGATAAAAGCAAAGGCAGTGAAAAATTAGAACTAGTGCACCGTGTGCAAACACATCTTCCTTCCCTATGGATGGAGTTACAGTCACATATCCCCCAAGTGAGCTAGATGGAATAAAATTAATCAAAAACCCTTTCATTGTTACTGTGCACCATCTCCCAGATAACCTGTAAGAAGAATTCATGGAGCTAGTGAATGACTGTTGCAAAAGATACACTTCAAACATCCCTTGACCAAGTTCTGGTCTAAAATGATTGAGTTTTATAATGCTGTAGCTGATGATGTTGTGAGGTCTTTGCTCTAGTACTTACCTGTGTCAGCAAGGATTCTGATCGCTGCTGAACATGAAAACTAAACGCCGAGCAAGGCTTAATGTGGAGCATGACCTTCGAGTATGTCCGTCTAATCCTGCTCCTCGGACTGAGAAACTTCTTTTCATAAAACAGGCACAACTTTCTCACTGAAGATTAGTACTGGTTGTCATATTTGAAACGTGGTATTAATGCTTACGTGCTAAATGAAGTAATTATAATTTCGTTAGTGTTACAATAGCCGTTATAGTATCAGTCTCCTCTGAATTCGTGCGAATGTTTATTTCTTCATAAAGTACCTACAGTTTCACTCTTGTGTAGTATCTTTGTAAACTGACTATGGTGTTAATGGTTAACTGCTTAATAAGGTCTTTACAATTTCAATAATTTGATATTATTTATTGTGTTCCGATTGTTTACTGAATTAGTCTTAATACATTTCCATTCTGTTTTCAGTGTCAGATTAATGGGGGTACGGATCGATGGTCTGATGACTCAGGGGATATTTGGTGGGAAGAAAGTTGAGAACCCCTGCTCTAGACTTTGGCCTTAGAGCAGCTGGAGTGAGGCGTAGGCACAAGGGGACAGACCAGCTAATCTTTACTCCGTACCCTTGCTGGTTAGCCTGGTTTTTCACCACAGCGTGGCTTGGGCTACACTTGAATGCTCATGTCTTGCACACCAGCAACGGGCCAGAGCGGGGCTTGGACTCAGGTCATTTGGACTTGGAGTCGAGTGCTCTATAAACTACACCACTGTGTGTGTGTGTGTGTGTGTGTGTGTGTGTGTGTGTGTGTGTGTGTGTGTGTGTGTGTGTGTGTGTGTGGCTCATCGTCCATTGTCACTTTCATTAACACCTATGTACCATCCCTCAGACCATTTATCTGACGTGCTAATTGCATGGAACTGATCCCATAATTGTACTAGAGCTTATAATTGTACTTGATCCTATAATTACTAAAGACAATGTTCTCCTCACTCCCTCTACCCCAGTACACTCTCTCTCTCTCTCTCTCTCTCTCTCTCTCTCTCTCTCTCTCTCTCTCTCGCCACGATTAACATTTCCATGTCATAATCCTGTCACTTGACTCTCTCACCTGGCCCCACCCTTCTTTGACCTGCCCTTCCTATCCTCCTATCACATTCGCTTATTCGATTACACACACACACACACACACACACACACACACACACACACACACACACACACAGTGCCATCGTAATATCACAAAGGAATGTAACAAAATGTATTATTTTGCTCTCTGAAACAATGGACGTTGTTTCTCTAATGACATGACATGACACGACAGTACCGGCACGACATATTACAGTTTTAATAGGACATGACATGACAGCACTAACATAAACTATCACAGCACTGACATGACGTAACATGACATGACAGTCGTGATGCACCATGACATTACGGCAGACATGGCATAACATGACAGCACTGATTAGGCATTACTTTCAGGCAGTTATAAACTTTAGTGTATATCTCTGTTAATGGATAAACAACGTATTTATCACTGACTGGTCGCAATTTGGAAAAAAACAAACAAACAAACAAACATGCATGTTATTTGTTAATTGTTAGAAACCTTAACGATTCACTGATATGGGTGATAAATGTGGTCCATCGTCCGCTCAGAAATCGATCGATCTGTGGCTGTTGGTGGATCTACCTCGGACGCAGCGCTGTCAATCGACAGTGCAGATCGGTCGTCAGCGCGTGACATACAGATCAATATACTGTATTATGATATTATTAATATTTATTATTAATACGGGAGAAGGTATGGCGAGCTCATAAATATAAAAGCTCAAAGAACATTTGCAGAATGGGATAGGTAAAGTCAGCATTCTCCTGGGCTTAGGAAGCTCTGCAGCAGTGGTTCTCAACTCGTTTCAGGCCATGGACCACCAGCCCAATTAAAAAAAAATATCGTGGACCATTTCATTTTTGAGTAATGATAAATAAAGGATAGACAACAAACATTTTTGGTTAGAAATATATTGATAACAAACAGAATTTCGAGAAATGATATAAAATAGTAGACAGCTGATATTTTGGTCTGAAATATATTTCTTCCAAACATAATTTCCAGGAAATACATGAATACTTCTCTAACATTTTGCTGTGAAATTTATGTCTAACAAACAGAATTTTGAAATTATGTAGGAGTGTGAAATTTATTTCTAACAAACAGAATTTTGAAACTATGTAGGAGTATACAACTAACATTTTTCTTTGCAACCAGACTTTTGGCTTCTCTTCTCACTGACAAGCTTTTCAATGTTAGGAGTGGTACTTGGTAATGCACAATGCATATCGCTTTCCACTGCAAGCCGATTCCTCTGTTTGGACTTAATGTGCAACAAACATGAAAATCTACTCTCATACATGGAAGTTGATGCAAATGGCAGAAGACATCTGACTGCATATGTTGACAGATCTGGGTAAGCACCAATCATACTGGAATAATCAATAGGATTAATACAATAAACTAAATGGCCAATTATTTATTTTGATAAAATTTTCCGTACTGAATTTACAATAAATTTAAAAATATATGCACCAATCTCCAGTTTATTACCATAGTGAACGTCCTGTGGACCACCCAAAAAGTCACCACGGACCACCAGTTGAGAAACACTGCTCTACAGGATATCTTTAAAAATTTATTTTACGGCAAAAACACGCAACACTATAAGTATTCATATATGAACAAAAGACATAAGGATAGCTACAGTGGGCCGGGTAGCCTATGCTAAGGAGTTAAGAAAGTGACTTGATTACGAGAATAAGGCAACAATGGTGAAGAGGCAGGCTCTCCCTCACCCACCAAAATCCCTCCAAATGCAAAGTGGAAGGAAAATAGAAGGAACACTATGTAGCACAGAAAAACCGGCAAGACAATTTCATATGAAAGACGTGTTAAAAATTCCCGCGACGAGAATAAGACGCATGACAATACTGGCTGAAGCTTTATTGCGTCCAAGTCCAGCCAGACGCAGAGGGAGTGAGGTGTGGGTGGAAAGCAGGGTGGAGGAGGAGGTGGAATATCGAGTGACAGGTCTGGGAGGAAGGAGCTGATGAATCTCTGGGAGGGGAGGGAGGAGGGAGGATGTGCAGTCTCTGGGAAAGAGGGAGGATGGGGAGTCTCTGGATGAGGCGGGAAGATAGGGAGTCTCTTGGGGAGGGTAGAGGTTGGGGATCGTTGAATTAGGAGGGAGGATGAGGAATCTCTGGGAGGGAGGGAGGATAGGAAGCCTTCTGGTAGAGGAGAAAGGATGAGGAGACGCTTGCGGAGGAGGGAGGGTAGGGAGTCTCTGGAGAAAGAAGGAAAGATAAGTTTCTTGACAAGGAAGGAGAATAGAGAGCCCCTGTGGTGAGAAGGAGGGTTGGGAGTCTATGGAGAGGGAAAATGGAGAGCCCAAGGAAAGAGAATGTGAAGTTCCTGAGGTAAAGAAGGAGGGTGTGGAGTCTCAGGGTGTGTGGTGGTGTGTTGTTTAGTGTATGGGGTGAAGGAAGAATGGGGAGTAACTGAGACTGGGGGAGAATGGTGAGTCTCTAGTGTAGGAAGGAAGATGGAGAGTCTCTGGGAACAGTCAGCAGCGGTGGCTTCTGCACTAAATCTCAACATAATTACAGTCGGCATATGGAAATGGGTGACGCCCCCGCCACAAATCACCCTTATCTAATCTATGAGTATACATCCTAGGTTAGTCTATCACACCGAGCTACGGGAAATTCTCGTCTTTTGAGACAATGTCAGAACGTCTCGTATTAAGAGCAGTCACCATTAACCCCGTCATTACTTTATGTCTGACCGTAAACTGAATAAAATCTTACAGTGTCAGCAGGAATGAAATCCAAAAGGAGTCATTGTACTTAAAGGGTTAAGGAAAATGACAAACGCCCAGTGATCCAGTGTCGAGAAGGCCCAGTCGGAATGACGGCCTTGCCACGCGTATACCGGTACGGTATATTCAGTCTCCGAGAGGTGGGTGGAGGGTCTTCGATAATGTAATACCCCCAAGGCAGTATGCTGGCCATTTACCCTTGAATACCCCAAACTACAGTGATCTAGCCTCAGAAACCTAACGCTCGAATAGGGTAATGAGTTTGCTGATACTGTTACAGGGAGGAATGGGTAACGAAACCGGGTCTGCGAAGATCTTATTAGGTTCTGGCAGAATTTTTAAACGGTGGTTATGAACTATTAACGTCAAATGTAAGGTCTGCGACAAAGGTTTGCCCAGTATGTCACAACTTTGGCTTCCCAGTGTCCTCCTTCTGTTTAACATCCTTAAGGTAAGATCAGATTTAGTATAATTTTCTGCCCAAAGATGACTTATTGCTTGAAGCGTCTGGGAAGAAAGTGACTGACATGCAGCTAGTGTAAGGTATACTCTATGGATTATTTGGGAAACTTATGACCCTGTATGTCCAATCAAGAACAAAACTTCATATACTGTTCCACTGCATTTGTTTCACACTTCAAGCATGTCTGTCACTTTCCTCCCTGACGCTTCATATCAAAGAGAATCATCTACGACCAGAGAAACACGTCAAGCTGCCCTCAGGTTGGGAATGTTGACAAAGGGAGAAAAATGAGTAGTAGGTGAAGTTTTGGCCTGTACTGTACAATACCTCCTCAGACGTCGATGGGAGGGAGATAGAACTCCAACCAGGGTCTGTACTCACTGTAAAAAAAAAAAATAAAAAATAAATAAATAAAAAATAAAACATACAATGAATTCCCCTTGTGACTCAGATTTGTTTTTGCAGGAAGAATAAGGGATGTGAGAAGATTCAGTTTTCTCCTTTCTTTGTTCTTCCGGCAAAACAAGTCTTGTAGACGGATTATCGCGTAACTAAGATTTGTTTATTTCCAAAAAGTACCGGGGGAGGAGAACACAGAACCTTCTCATTCATTGTCCCGCCTACAAAAACAAATCAAAGTTACGAGAGGAAAAATGATCATATGCTTACCATAGTCTGTATTTACCTGACGGGACTGGGCCACTCCCACAACTTGAATAATGAGTCATGGTTGCGAGAGGATCGATGAACCTAAATAATTATGAGCAAGGAATGAGTCTTCAGGAATGAGTCTCCTTGGTAATTAGTCAAGCTGACCCTCCAGTTCTACTACACTTGGCCATCAAATGAGGCAGTTTAGCAGGTTAATAGAAACACGCTCAGGATTAGGTACTTTCGTCAGATTAGAACAAACGCGCTAGAGATTAGAGTTCTTTTACAGGTTATTGTCTTCAGTGACACGTCGTATTTTTTAAAATTAGGTTATCACCAGAGGATCCCTTGTAGTGATGGGGTTCCAGAAGGCTATATTTAACCACTCCAATCGAAAATTCTCTCCACAACTTAATAAAACTGCTTGGACATAGAAGAATTGAGTGAAAAATGCATCATCGGAATGAAAGAACTAAAACAAGAGCGCTACAGTGAATTTCAATCCAGACTTGCAGCAGAGCACTCTGTCGGTGCGTGATGGAGGGCCGTGGGGCAGGGAAGGCAGACCCCGGTAATTGGCCTCTCTTCAAGCACCTCCCTTAATAACACAAGATTGCCTCAGCCTGCGACCTGATGCGACTGTGTGTTTGATGCATCATGTAATTATGGATGACAACGCTAATGAACCAAATGAATTGCTTCGCGGTTTCTCAGTAAACAAACATTGTTAACTAGATTGCAAACTAAACAAATGACTAATTTGTCTATATCACATTTGTTTGTTTTCAAGGAGTAAGCACATGAAATGTTTAAGCATAAACACAAAAAGTTTTTGCTAGAGACGAAAAACTTTTCTGGGGATAAACTCATGTTTTGTTTAATTAGCACAAGAATATAAGACAGAAGCACTTTATTTCTTCTTTTAACATAACTGTTCGTCAGTTCCTGTTGTATTTGGAAATTATCCCTCACTGGCTTCTTAAAACGAAAATTAATGAATACTATCTTGTTTTATAGCAACAAATAGCGGTTGTGATGATTTAGTATGATGACTTTTATACTACATTTTGCTACTTCAGGTGTTTTTTGTAATGCTATGGAAGCCCTCCCATAGTAAAGGAATCAGAATCAGTCATCCATAGTTTACCTCATTCAGCACAGTGGCATTTTGCATTTTATTCTCTCTGTCCAGTTTATTCATCTTATAGTTCTTCCTTAGTAATAGGGCTAAATATTTTGTTCCTTACACAAGAGATGTGGGGATATCACGGAACACATTTTCGTGGGCTTAGGAGGCTGTTTTGCATTTTTCCTATATGGGTCATTGTACTTACATATTAATTACTATCTTAATATTCCTTTGCATGCTATTCATATCATTTTAAGAAGCGCATAGTTTGCAAAGTTTGTTTCTTCGAAAATTTTTGGTAGGCTTTCAGCTTTTGGTCTTTTTCTTCCTATAAAACAACTCGTTACATGCAAATATTTTCGTAAACTAGTCAGGAAAGCTGCTAGGGAACCACCTATCCTCACAGAAATACAAACCCATATAGATCTGTCATTCCGTCTGCCTTTTGACCTCTTCACTAAGATGATGCCATTTTTAGTTTATTCTTCTTATGTTCAGACGATTTTATTTAACTTAAGGGAGACCTAATATAAAGCTGTAGTTAATGAATGGTATATCTAACCTTTACAGTTCCAAAGTCTCCATTTATCAGTGAAATAAGACGTAAGGGGTTGGCTTCGTGGTCAACAAATAAATTTCACAAAAAAGTTTGAGAACAGTACCGGTCTTTGTGGAATATACAGGGTGGTCTGTGAATAGCGCCCCACTGGAGACTCACTGGGCAGTGTCTCATGCATGTGTTGCGGGAACGGCTCAGTATAGTGATGCATGGGCGTGGGTGTGGAGATGGAAGCAAGAAATGAATAAATGATACAGGATAGATCTTGATAACTTTTACTGGTCCGTCTCCAAAACACACTAGTAGCCCGCCGGAGGGGAAGAGTTATATATGACAACCCTCCCCCCCCGTGCATATATATATATATATATATATATATATATATATATATATTGAAATGCGTGGCATACAACACAGTGCCCCCGAAAAGGAAGCAAGTGAGGAACAGCATAGTGCCCCCGAAAACGAGATGAGTGGCGTACAGCACAGTGCCCCCGGGAATGTACTGACACTTCCACCCGGACCCCACGGAGTAGCTGCAGCCAGACTATGGGATGCCGCGCAACAACGGCATAAGTCACCTCGCCCCTATAACACCCAGCCATCGCACCGTCACCATAGCAGGAGGAGGACACTACCTTCGGGGAGTGCGAGTGCCAGATCAGCTAGGGGTGGAGCTGCTCACGTAGCTCCAGACGGCGTCCCTCAGGAGACGGTCTACTGCCGCTCCCAGCCTCGGCAGACGGCCAATTGCCGCTCCGAAGGTGCCTTTCCAGAGTCGGCCTATTGCCGCTCCTCCCTCCTGCAGAAGGAGACGGCCTACTGCCGCTCCTCCCTCCTGCAGAAGGAGACGGCCTACTGCCGCTTCCGCCTTCGCCAGACGGCCAATTGCCGCTCCGAAGGCGTTGCCCCTGAGACGGCCTACTGCTGCTCCTCCCTCCTGCAGAAGGGGACGGCCTACTGCCGCTCCCACCTTCGTCAGACGGCCAATTGCCGCTCCGAAGGTGCTCAGAGGCACGCTGACTCCCCCACTTGGGCCACGGCCAATTGCCTCGGCGCCTAATAGATGTGCCCCTGGGCAGCCACGGCCAATTGCCGGGCCCCACGGCCAAAGGGAGGTGTTGATTGAGTCATCGCCCCAGCTGGAGACAAGAGCCCGGACCTCCAGTACCGCAGCGCCCCAGCCAGGCCTTACGGTCTCCTCTGGCCTCTGCTCCCTACGCCTGGCTCTGGAGATGACTCACATGATGGACCCTAGTTCAGGTCGGTGCCTCAGCCCCTCCCTGACGGCGCCCCTCGACTCTGGGGACCTCAGTTCTCGGTCACTCCAGATCCTTCCCAGGATGCTTGGGCATGATCTCCCCACGCCCACGAGGCGGCGTAAGACTTCCACCTCCGGCCGAGACCTGAGCCAGAGATTTCTGGATCTGTTCAGCCCCAGTCCTGAGGGCCACACCCCTGAGCCTAGCCCGGAGACTGCGGGCCCCTTCGCCACCTGCAGCCCTGGACGCGAGAGGACGCCCCTGCGAGTCGTCCCGTGCCCTCTCGGCACGCCCCCCCCCCCCTTGGCGGTGCCCCTATCCCGGCCGAGTTGTCGCCGGCGTGTCTCCCCGCCGCCCCCACGATATGAGTGACTCATGACAAGTGTGGTGTTGCCCCAGAACTAGTAAATTGATTTAGGTTAAGTGTGACGTTGCCCAAACTAGTGTAACAATGATACAGTGACTTAATGTGTGTGGAATATCGGGGCAAGTGAAATCACGGGTAGATGAGTAAAGGACGAGTGCAGAAACTAAGTTCTGGTGAATCAGACTCACGAGTGACGCCCTTGCAGAAAACTAGTAAGACTATTCCTCCCGAGAAATCCTCTGTAGCGAAATACTCCAATATCTTCGGTTATAAGAAAACAGTAGAGAAAGTGTTAATAAAATTCCCAGCATTCTATTTTAGCTAATGCCAGATGAATTTACTCATCTGAGAATGAGTCCTAGGAGCCTAAGAGAATTAAATAGAATATCACATAATTGTGTTGATCCACGTAAATCTGCTGCTGTGTTTCACTGTATCCGATGTTGTTGTGTGAGTAGAAATTCAGGTTCGTGCCAATTATGTTATCTGAATGTGATAGAATATAAAACAAACATTATAGAGAGAGAAACATATGTAGCGAAATATAAAAGAACTTTCCAGTTCGTTAAGTATAGAACAGGATTGACAAGACTAAGGTTATGTCCTCTTCCTATCACCAAAGTAGCTAATAATATTATTATATGTGTGAGGGCGAGTGTGTTTACTGTATGTGTGTGTGTGTGTGTGTGTGTGTGTGTGTGTGTGCTATGGCAGGGTTAATGAGGGCTATATCTAAGTCCTCCTGTCCGAGAAAGTCATTACAGAACTAAATATAATCGTCTCTAGGTAATAACACTTTCAGAAATATTACGTCATCATAGCAAAGGGTTAACACGCCTTATGCAGTAATAATCCGGCCTGGGATGTGACGAGAATACGCCCGTGGGAGGAACAGGGCTGACTAACATATAAATGAAGGTGAATAAATAAATACGTCACCTCGCTAGAGGGTCTCCCCGTGTTCCGAGGGGAGAGCTGACTTGTCCCATGAAAAATCAATTCGTTTATTCTCAGTGTGGCGGCACAATAAAGGGCCGGAAAAGCAAAATACATAGGTGAAAATACAGTAAAAGAATGAACATAAAAAAATGGATGAATGTGTGCATATTTGTCTTTCATCGTTGTTTTAACTCTATTTTGGCGGGTACGATGGAGAGGCAGGTAAAACAGAAGACACAAAGTATGGAGAAAATAGTTATAAAAAGGTACAGTTAAGAAAAATTAAACAGATCATGCCCTGAGACCTCAAGGAATTTCCCGGTACAGCATCTGAATAAACAGAAAGGTAAGTAAGAAGCTATGTTGCCGATAATTAATGAAAAAATTCATTTATGGCTGATACTGAGCAGAGAAAAAAATGCATCTTGGTTCTCGGGAAAAATATTGTAACTCCGATAAAGCCATGGAGTATATCTTGCTTGTTTAACCTTTTGACTGCCTGTGTATCTTTGCTGAACGAAATTGCCGTGTGTGTGTGTGTGTGTGTGTGTGAGAGAGAGAGAGAGAGAGAGAGAGAGAGAGAGAGAGAGAGTGTATATATATATATATATATATATATATATATATAATATATATATATGTGTGTGTGTGTGTGTGTGTATGTATATCAGCATTAACATTCTGTGCTGTATGAATGCATGAACGTTTTTCAGCGTATATTTGTGGGAGGGAATGTATGTATGTACGTATGAATGTATATTTTTCTATCCGAGAAGGACAGTAAGTTTTCACCCTTGATTGTTTGTCTGTTATTTAGTCTGTTAGCAGGATTACTCAAAAACCAAAAGAAAGATTTGGACTAAATTTGGTGGGTAGATAGCCCATGTCCCAGGGAACAATCGGTTAAGTTTTGGGGCCCATCCGGATCGTATTACAGATTCTGGATCCGGATAACCTTTCTGCGAAACCCTAATCAATGATGAAAAACCCTAATCCATTATGAAGAATGGTTTGGAAGTTACACTGTCCTTGGAAAGATGCGCCCCGCTGAGTGCCCCTCTACTTCTGTTAACTTGTTTGTTTGTTGCACCCACGCACGCAGTTCGGGGAGATAATGTGTTTGGTTCAGTTTGTCTGTTTGTCTTTCTGTCGGTATGCCTGTCTGTCAGCAAGATTACTCGTATGAAACAAAATACTGGATGGAGTTGCACCAAATTTGGCATAATGATTTTGCACTATCAGACGGAGAAATGATTAATTTTTGTCCGAGAAAAGGTCGTTGGTCAAAAACAAGGTCAACTGAAACACGTTTAATCCGATTTTGACTAAACGTAGTGAAAGGATTGTGAGGTAGGAAGGGACCAAGTTATTCATTATTGAGAACAATCGATCGAAGGTAGAGATCACAGGGCAATGTCAAAGATTCGGCATTTTGAAAACAGGTATGATTCGATATGGATCAAACTTGGTGGGAGGGTTTAAAGTTAAGCGAGAATGAAACTTCTGTTTTCAGAAAAAAAAAAAAAAAAGCCGTTGGTCAAAGTAAGAGGAGAGCGTCAACCTAAACATTTTTAATATGACTAAACAAACTGGGTGGTTGGGTGAAGAATCATGTAATGATGAATTGGTTCGATGTTAAAAGTAATTAATAAACGGTCAAGGGCACAGGGAAGGGCCAAACTTTTGACCTAAAGATCCGTGGACACGATCAGGGGACACCTGGTTTGTCCGAGCATGTTGTTCATCAGTCAGAAGCATGGTGACGATTCATGCAATTACAAGAAGCGATGCCAAGGCGCAGCAAACAGGTCCCCGGCAGTCATATTAATGCTGACGCATAAACACAACATGATATCTAGTCAAAGATGTCACATATCAAATCTGGAGTAAATCGGGTAAAAATTGACGATTTTATGCCCATTTGAAATTTTATGTCCGACCCACATGACATTGATCCTCCTACTGCTAACTGGAAGATGACCCCCCTGATGTAATGAGGCATGTTATAGGATGCAGATTTGAAAGATGCACCTTTACGCTTTGGTTTCATATCGATATGACGAATTTGAAACGAGTTACGGCGAAAAAAAAAAAAAAAATTTGGCCCTACAGCCTGGGCCTTGGCCCAGTTTGGCCCAAAAATTTAATCAGGTGATCAGAAGATCATAACTCATCATCTCTGTAATTACAGAGATAATTTTTGCATAAACTTATTAACAGACAGACAGACATGCAGACAGATAAACAAACAAGGAAACAAACAAACAAACAGACAAACCTAGTGAAAACAATACCGGAAACATTTGGTCAGACCCAGGGTAGGTGGTTCAGTTCATCAGGAGTACACGATAATATTCGAATAATTTTTCATTATCATACTCCAAAACCACTGCAGTCCACTGATTATGTGCACAGGCTTTTGGACCAATTGTAAGACGCAGATGTTGCACTCTTTGAGTGCTTCTTGTGTGTGTGTGTGTGTGTGTGTGTGTGTGTGTGTGTGTGTGTGTGTGTGTGTGTGTGTGTTACCTTCCTGGACAGTATCTTAAAAAAGGCTGCTTCACTTTCTTTCCAACTTCATCCATAATCCGTGCGTTCCTCTTTCCACACGGCCTCCACTCCTCTGACTCTCATGGGTTTTGCAAGGAGTGGTCTAGTGGTATAAGGCGACAATCAGGGTGAGGGACAAGTGACATGCTGTAGTTCTTTCACCTTAACTTGATTCAAATTTCAGTCTTTTTTAGCTTCCACGTAGCTCATTGACAGAAAACAATGCTTCGGTTGTACATCATTTCCATAACATTTTGTGACCAGTATCATACTGTGGTGTTAATATATTGTTATAAATTAGCAGTTAAGACGGACATATGACAATTTTAGTCCAAGTTCGAGTAAAAAGAAGTATAAATAGATGTGCTTACAAACTCTTCTAAGCTTCATTAATGTAGAAGATTGTTACTATATACGTTTGCCTTCCATGGCTTCCCCATCAAATCAAATTGAACGTAAAAGCGACCAAATTCGAGAAATTAAACGATCTTTGATGAAAGCTGCCTGTTACGGAGCTTTGTCTACCCTGTAAATTGGTTAGAATCTTTTATAAATATCACCCTATGAAGTGCAAGTTGTTATATGGGTTTAGGATCCTTTATAAATGAAACTACATGAGGTGCAAGGTGTTATATGGGGTTGCATGGAGGCATATTGGTCCTTCCTTTCTATATGTGAGTTGGCACGAGTAAAGATCTCTGTACATATATCGTTCCTTGTTAACCTTTTCATTGGTGGGAGAACTCTAGCACGCTATTCCAGATAACCTCAGACGATTTTGTTCAGCTGAGAGTGGGTCATAGGACCTCGAGTTTTTATCTTCCTATAATGACGTCTCTCATATCTAGTTCTTGCTTCCTCAGTTCATGTATTTCGATGGGGGAAGGGATAAGTACCAGAGAGCTCTGTAAATTTGACTAAGATTGTCGGCATGGGGTAGCGAGAGATAATTCATATGACTTCCCAGTATTCATGAGGTTAGCCTTTCACTGCTATGATGTCTTTATTCATGTTAATCAGACTACCATCAAACAGTTATATTCAAAATTTTATTCAACTCCTGCAATGAAGGGGTTAATTAAGACTACATTAAACCACACCAGTTCAAAGAGTTTCCCTTAAGCTTAATAAAGTCGTCTGGTATTAGCGAGATTTAAGGGTAAAAAAGACGTCGTTCGGCTGAAGAGGTTGAGAAGATAATTATGTGAACCCGATAGTTGTGATGCACTGAGGGGAAATAAAAGAGTAACCTTTTAATCCCTTGCTTCTTAATATAAAAAACTGTAGCAACCATTTTCATATCAGCCTAGGCAAAGTTGTTGTAGTCAAGAATACTGAAGGGCATGAGACTGACTTACACCCCTACCTGCACTGGATGATAGAAAACCTTCAGGCTTTTCTCAGGGATCTGGAATGATACAGAGAAAACCTGACTTTCACTACGGGCGGCCCTTTAAACCATTAAAACAGGATTATATGTATAAATTCTTACAGAGTCACTCTGGTTACAATTATCAAGTGATATTTGGTAAGTTAACAGGAGCAATTTTCTGACTTGCAATGATATAGGTGTGCTGAAGTTAAAGCAAATACTTTTTACCTGAACAAGTGATAAGCTCCATAGAAACATTGTATGGATCTGAAACACGATACTCCCCCCTCCAAAGTTCTTTTTACATACTAAGTAAAGGACTACACACGATAAACAGCTCACTCAGTAAACAATTAACGGAGTTCAGTTATCAACAAATGAAGCAGCCTTTGCGCTATTCACGGTGTAGTGTCAGTCATAACACATGCGAAAATGCCTTGTATAGACCAACACACCTATTGCAGTTATTTACATTTCTTAAAGTCTTTTTGTTAACAATGCAAAAAATGGTTAATGCAACTCTGATAACCTTTTCACAGACAAGACCATATAAAGTTAACTTCAAATTATTTAGGACCTGGTGGCTTGCCTAGGCAGGGAGAGGGGTGCCGACGAAGTCATAAAAATAACTAAAAATACATAAAACAAGATACTGAGCTATAATATGCAGCAGAAACTATTTATCAAGAGGTGTTACAGTGTCTCCAAAGCCACAGCAGTACGACCTTGTGTGAAATCTAGCAAGCCGGGTCATAGATTTGACTGAATTTTTATGCGACTCCAAAACCGTTCCATAAAAGGTTGCAAAAACACTCTCTCAAAGAATCAAATGTGCATTGTCAGCTGCTGAATCCCCAGTGGTTGCCTGTGTAAGGTTATATAAAAACAAATCGTCACATTCCAAGCTTTGTTACATACATACATACATATATACATACATACATATAATGCATGAATACATACATACATTCATGCATATTGAATATAAATACAAGCTCAACGTCAAGAGTATAGTTGATATAAGGCTGAATCTATAAGCATTACATCATCATGCAAATGTAAAGGTCGCACTGAACACGGCTGTTTGGTAAGAGGGGACGATGGAAGAGTTAACTGTAAGGCTATAACTATCATGTAAGAGAAATGACATCCTAATTCCACTTTTCACATTCAACCAGTGTTTGAAACTGGCTGTGGTCGTTTCGCCAAGTACTACCAGAAACGATGACAACAAAATTTTCCGTACTGCTGGTCCGCTGCACTACATTTACAACAGATAGTGGCCGATTCTGCAGCTGGTAACTTGTTTGCTGATCGCAAGGGAAAGGAAAAATACCGTACCATATCAAAACTTTCTAAACAAAGATGTGATTCACATTACACACATTCTTCATGATGCTATGAATACGATGAATAATTTTTCCATGGGCATTCATTACTAATTGCAGTGTGGGCGACATTCATTAGTCTTTAACTGGAAGTGTGAACAGTCTGACTAATCAAGCACAACACCAGGGCCACTGCTTGCATCATTTAAATTCTGTGAAAAGTATAATATAAAAGTCCCATCTTCGTGATGACACGGGTCATGAATACGTTATTATTTATAAATTTTTAATCAGATGATTTAGTTATTAGTGTTTTCAAGCCCTCGAACTCTGAGGAGACGAAGCAACTGAAAATCAAGCATGGATGAGTAGAAAAGGATAAGTTGGACATAAAATGACAAATACGGTGTGATTAGAGGGAGCTGAAGGGCGATTATGTGTGAGCGAGGAGAGGTCGAGAGAGAGGAAGAAGTGGCAAGAAAATGGTAGTGAGGTGGTGAGGGTATGGAAGTGAGGGAAATGGGAGAGTATGGTATTAGGATGGGGAGGTGGGAAGGGTAGCAGTGGAAGAGTGTGTTAATGGGGTGAAGAGGTATGGTGGTGAAGTGGGAAAATATGGTAGTGAGGTGGAAGGGTATGATAGTGAGGTGATGAGATTCTGTGTGAGATGAGGAGGGTTAATGAAGTGGCAGGGTATGGTAAAAAAAAAAAAAACAGGGAGGGAATGGTAATAAGGTGATGAAAGCATGGTAGTAAGGTGGGTAACGTAATGGTAGTAAGCTAGGAGGGTATGGTGGTGAGGTTGGGAAGGTATGGCGGTGAGGTAGCTAGGGTATGTAGCGAGGCAGAAGATAGTAGTCAGGATGGGAGGATATGGTAGTGAAGTGGAAAGGTATGCTAGTGAGGTGGGGATGGTATGGTAGCGAGTGTGCAGTAATGGAGAGAGAAAGGTGTGGTGGTGGAATGAAAGTGGGTATGATAGTGAGGCTGTAGGGGTGTGGTTGTGAGGGCATGATAAGGAAATGGGAAAGTTATGGTAGTGGAATGAAAAAGGGCATGATAATGGGGTTGGGAGGGTATGGCTGTGAGGATATACTAAGGAAGAGGGTAAGGTATGGTACAGGCCAACAGATATTATATCTTCTCTTGGCAGTCTTTGAGATCGTAATTAATAAGCACATTGTTAAACATCTTGAATCCAACAACTTAATTAATGATAGACAGTATGGTTCTCGCCACGAAAGGTCCATTGTTGATATACTAAATCTCCTGACTCATACCATCCGTCAGTCAACTGACCAACGTGGAGAAGCCCATGCAGTAGCCCTTGATATTTCGAAAGCTTTTGACAGAGTGTGGTGCCGCTCCCTGCTATCCAAACTCCCTTGCTATGGCCTATCATCTTTTGTTCCTCTGATTTCCTCACATCTTAACGATAGACAGATATTAATAAATGTAAATGACATATATTCCAATTTCCACTCGATTAATGCCGGTATTCCACAAGGATCGTTCTGGCCCCAACCCTATTCCTAAGTCATATTAATTACCTCTTATCTGCCAGCCACAATCCCATCACTAATACGCAGATGACTCAACATTTCTCAGTTCATTCACACTTAAACACCCATGCACAAAGTTTAATATCTCTAACTCACAATTCAGTACAACAATCTCCATAAATCAAGACATATCTAAGATCATGGAATGGGGACAGAATAACACTGTATCATTTAACGTTAGAAAAACCAAATATATACAATTTACTAATAGATAGATATTGCCTGATTCCTATATTATCTTCAGTGCTACTAATACTCATATTCCTGGTGTTTAACTTAACAGTGCCCTCAGCTTGACCTCTCATGTTAGATCACTTGCTAAAACAGCTTCAAAGAAACTTGGCTTATTGTATAGAATCCGTAACTTCTTTGCTGACGAGCAGTTAGCTCTAGCTTACAAGAGTCATGTGCACTCTCACCTGGAGTATTGCTCACCCTTGTGGAATGGATGTGGAGAGATTGTTCTAAAACAACTGGACAAAATTCAGAACAAAGCTGTTAGAATGATTAATAACCCTCCTCTTACAAATGAACTACCTCCCCTACAAGTAAGAAGGAATGTTGCCTTCCTTGCATTAGTTTATAGATGCTTTTATGGCAACTGCTCAGACGAAGTTGCATCCATTGTGCCACCTCTCCACGCCTTTCCCCGCGCTGCACAGGCATCTGATAGCGCTCATGGCTGGACTGTCACACTGCCATATTGCAGAATTTCAGCCTATCAGGATTCATTTATTCCTCGAACTGCATCTCTTTGGAACTCACTGCTCCAGAGTGGTTTCTCCCCAAACTTCAACTTACGGCTATTCAAGTCCAACTGTTACCGATTTATTTTATGAATGGAGGACACCTGTAACCAGGTGTTGGGATTATTTTTTAAATTCTTTTGTTTTTCCTTCCCCTGTTCTGTTACCGTAAAAAAAAAAAAAAAAATGGAGTGAAAGGAGTATGACAGTGAAGCTGGTTGGGTATGGTAGGGAGGCAGTTAAGTGAGGAAGGTATGGTAGTGAGGCGGGAAGGGTAATGTTGTGAGTTGTGAGGGGTCTAATAGTGAGATGTGGAGGTTATGGTAGTGCGATTGCAGGGTGCGGCAGGGAGGCAAGAGGAATGAGTCTGTGTGAGCAGCGAGGCACAGATTGGAGAGGAGAGGGTGAGGGTGAGGGTGCCCATGTTATCAAAGAGATCGTGTTGTATCCCCGAGGACGAAGAGGGGGGTGAAGGGACGAGTAGGAGGGTGGGGATGGAGGTGGGGAGAGGGATGAAGGATTGAGAGGGGAGAAGAAAAAGAGAGTGGTAAAAGGAAGGATAATGAAAGACGGGGAGGGGCGTGAGGATAGAGGAAGAAAAAGAAGAAGAGGGGAAGAGTAAGAAGGAAAGAGGTAAAAGGAGGGATAAAGAAATACGGGGAGGGGAGTGGGGATAGAGGAAGAAAAAGGAGAGGGGAACAGAAAGAGGGGAAAGAGGTAAAAGAAGGGATAAAGAAGGACGGGAAGGGGAGTGGGGAGAGATAAGAGGAGAAGAGAAAGAAGGAGAGAGAAAGAGAAAGAGGGAGAGAGGTAAAAAGAGGGATAAAGGGAGGGGAAATGAGCGCTGGATAAGAGGACAGATAAGGGATAGAGAAGCGAATAGGATGGAGATGGAGGTGGAGAGTGGGAAACAGGAGGGTTAGAGTGAAGTGGGGAGAGGGGAGGAGGGTAGTCAGGTGGACGGGAGATGGGACAGGAGGTACAGGGAGGGGCGACAGGAAAGGTAAGGAAGAACAGAGATGGAAGTTAGGTTAGAAGAGTGGGGGGGTGGAGAAGAATGAAAGAAAGAGGAGACGGTGAAAGATGAACACAAGAATATATGAGGAGAAGAGAAGGAAGAGTAGGCAAATAAGCCAACTAATTGTGCACTTTATGGCTAAAGCATTAAAGTCTCACTTTAAAACTGACATACCCTAAGGTTTTATTTTTGACATGGAGGCAATCCGTATCTGCCCTCTGGACCTTGTGAGGTCATTGACATCAGCTTTGCATTTTTTCAGTTGTTACCCCATCACCCTTCATTATAATCACACATATCTTTATTTATATTGCTATTTTTGTCCAAATGAGATGCATACCTATTCAGGTATTTGTGTTTACTTCCAGCTGTTAAGGTCATCTTAAAACTGCCCCTCCAATGAATTCAAATGAATTAATAATGATATTTCACTCATTAAACATGTTTAAATTTGGTATTGCTCCATAAAAATTGAAAAACAATTGGTAAAATAAAACTACCAATGTTGT
Organism: Coenobita brevimanus; assembly: GCF_032717465.1. Lineage (NCBI taxonomy): Eukaryota > Metazoa > Arthropoda > Malacostraca > Decapoda > Coenobitidae > Coenobita > Coenobita brevimanus. Next base: position 18,065,267 of record NC_136967.1, read on the forward strand.
ATGTTCTTGTACGTTACAGGATAATCCCTCTGCATGCCTCAGTTAGCCCCTGGCACTCTGGTCTGCACTGGTCTGGTCTGCATGCTGCACGTTAGAACTGTAGTGGTGGTGGAAAACCTATAGAACACTAGAAAACATCTGGATGCCCTCTGTTCATACCTTTCTTCTCTGCTTTTGGTGTCTGCTTCTTTCTTTATCACCATGTCACCAAAAACGCCATATACTCGTCGATCCTGCCCAGCCTTCTACATCGAAACATCCCAAGTCAAGTTGCACCACTAACTGGAAACTTTGTGCTCTTTGCCAAGTAGAAACAGGGGAAGCTCTGCAATGCCCTGCAAGGTCAAGCAAACCACCAGCAGGGAGCGGTTATATGTCATTGGCGAAGGATCTCCTTGAGTTTAATGAACCTGAACAAAAACCAGCTGAGCTGGAGCTGGACAGGTTGGATGATGGGACTGGTATAGAAACCACACTGATGACCAACAGGGCCCAATGAAACAAGACCTGTCGGATAAAATATAATAAAAAAATGCTGCAGCTACGGCAGAAGTCAGCTGAGAAGCTGCAGCAGTCTCATGCATCCAAGGTTCACACACGGTCTGCTTACAAACATGTCAAGACTGAAGTGCCTGTATGCTTCTTCTGCAGCAAACCAGTTGGCTCTGAAATGCTCCATGAGGCATCAACAAAACAGTCAGACATGAATGTTAGAAAGGCTGCTTTGGAAATAGAAGACACTGTGTTGCTTGCCAAATTTGCACCTAGGGATATGATTGCCCTTGAGGCAAAATATCACTGCAACTGCCTTCGGAGGCTCTATAACAAAGCGAGACAGGTTGCATCAGCATCAAAGGATGAGCATGAGGAAGAGCATTAGTTGTATGGCATTGCTTTTGCAGAGTTAGTAGCCTTCATGGAGGAAAAGCACAGTGATGATTGTGCCCCAGTGTTCAAACTGACAGCCTTGGGTCGCCTGTACAAAGTCCGATTGGAACAACTAGGTGCCACTGTAGGGCATAGGATCCACACAACCAGACTGAAAAACAGGATTCTCTCTGTGTTCCCAGACCTAAGGGCACAATCACGAGGAAGAGACACAATTCTCATGTTTCAGGAGGACATCGGTGCTACTCTCAAGAAGGCTTGTGACTATGACAGTGATGCCATGCATTTGAGAGCAGCAAATGTGGTACGGAAAGAGATGTTTGACACCAAATTCACCTTTGACGGCTCATTTCACACCAGCTGTCAGAAAGATTCTGCTCCATCATCTCTTTTGGTCCATGTGAATATGATCCTTGATGGGGCGAACATCATGCATCAGACCCAGCTTGCAGAAACAGCCACTACAACCGCTGCTCTAACCATCTTTCAGCTGCTAATCTTCAACAGAGTCCAACATGCACTGACAACAAAGTCATCAGGGACAGTGCGTCACAGCCGTGACCGTGAAACTCCACTTCTGCTCTACGAGGCACTGAAGGTCCATGCTGTCACACGTATGGGAGGGTTAATTGACACACTCTTCAGTCTGGGGATGTGCGTGTCATATGGTCGCCTCCTAGAAGTGTCAGCTGACCTTGCCAATGGAGTCTGCCAATGCTTCAAGCTGGAGGATGTCGTGTGTCCTCCAAGAATGCACAATGGTTTTTCATAACAGCAGCCGTGGATAGTACAGACCACAATCCAAGTTCAGTAACAGCGAAGGACTCATTTCATGGCACTGGTATCTCTTTGATGCAGCACCCTACACATGAATGTGAAGGTTCCGACCAAGGCGTGCTTGTCATTAACCAGTGTACACCATCCACTAGGTCGATCTGTCCTCTGCCTCAAGCATACACCAGTGTGATGCCAGTTACTCTAAAAACAAAGCAATTCACAGCCCCTCAAGTAAATGGCCCACTGAGACCCCTTGATTTCCAGATGGCAACAAAAACGAGAGATGAAGAGAATGCGTGGCTGAGGGCAGTGATGGCAGCTCTAGAGGTGCAGGAGATGAACAAGGCGAACTGGGTATTGTGGTCTGCCTACCATACCGACATCCAGCAGACAGTTATCTCACCTGCAGCCATTAGTGCACTGCTGCCTTTGTTTCTGGACAGTGCACACTCTGTTGCCATGGACTGACATTCAATGGACGTCATCACAGCAGCAGTTCATCACCTGAACCCTGGGCAGGTGCCTGTTCTTGCTGTGGACCAACTTCTTTATGCATTAGCCAAGGATATCCAGTGGACATGGACAGACACCCATGGAGAGGACCATTTTGTGATAATGTTTGGTGGGCTGCACATCGAAATGGCTGTCTTCAAGGTAAGTTATGTAACATAAAATATGCAATATATGAAGTTATAATGCATAATGAAGATATATAACAAAGTATCATACGATGAACAACTAGTTGAAACCAGTTAGATTATAATGAACAAAATCTGATGCAATCCAAATGATTATGTGATCTTGCAGCTCCTGGGGGACTGGCTTGAAGGCAGTGGATGGACAAATGCTCTGGTGCAGGCTGAGATTGCAAGCTCCGGCGCTGCAGGTTCTTTCATCCATGTGACCAAAACCCGCCATGACCACCAAATCACAGCTGCTAGTCTGCACAAGCTACTCCAGGCCTACAGTGAACACTGCACATCTGAAGCAGCCCCTCCAACATTTGAAGATTGGTGCCAACAGCAAACCAGTGAAAGTGTGCACTTCGACTATTGGCTAAAAACCCTATCACTTGAGGTCCTCCTGCTCTTGTACATCAGATCACTGCGGGAAGGCAACTTTCAACTGTATGTGAAAATCCTTGCACAGCTCCTACCCTGGATGTTTGCTCTGGACCACACTCATTATTCAAGGTGGCTCTCAGTACACTTCGTGACATGATGATCCTCCATGAGAAACACCCAGCAATCCTGGAAGAATTCAAAGCAGGGAAGTTTGTTGTGCGTAAAACAAGTAACAAGTTCTCAGCCATTACAACTGACCACTGCCATGAACAGAACGACGCAGCCATCAAAGGATCTGGTGGAGCAGTTAGGCTAACAGAGAATCCTGGGGCGCTGCAACAATGGATGGTGGCAGGTCCGGAAAATGCCAGAATTATTGCAGAATTTAGGAACGTAAGCTCCCCACCAAATGAAAACCGTCACCATGAGCAGCAGCCAGCAGTGCAAGAAGCCTTTTTGAAGCATGTTAGGTCCCTCACAGAAGTGACTGAAGAGATGGGAAACCCATTTCTTGAAGAGAGCCAGGATCTCCTCGTGCTTGACTCCAAGGATATCTTGGATGTGTCAGTTGCAGACACAGTGAGGATGGTGGAGTCCTTGGGCACAGAGCAGTACAAGACTTTTGTGGAAGAACCGCTGGAGCAACGAATGAAGCCAATCACAGAGACCCTGCCCAAGAACAAGCTGCCTCTCTTCAGATGCCCACCAATGGAGACACAGTCAAAGCAGAAGATGCAAATTGAAGCACTGAAAGTGACTGCATCCTCTTTGCACGGCTGTATGTGTCTTGCCAAACGCGTGATGGTCATGTGGATTAATTCTTCAGCCACGAAAACCAAGCAGCACCACCATCCTTGTCTCTGAGAGGGAAGATCCGGCTTGGTACAACAGCAGACCTCCTGGAATGCATAATGACTGATGACGCTGACTCACAACCTGTACCTGTGGTCGATGCTGTATTCCTTGATGGTGCAGCTATAATTTTCATGCTGAATCCTGGCACAGCAAGGACCTTCCAGGAGTATGCAGACAATGTATTTGTGCCATATGCAAAATCCCAGCTTGAGAGAACAAGCCGTCTTGATATTATCTGGGATGTCTACAAACCAAACAGTCTGAAAGGCACTGCCCGACAGAAGAGAGGAAAAGGTATCAGGAGACGGGTGGTTGCGAGGCTTCACTTCCTCTGTGAGGCGTTAGGGTACGACCTTTCTAATGGACATCAGGTTTTAACATCAAAAATAGTGCCCTGGGAGTCACTTACTAACACCTTCAACACTAATTGGCTCCCCGTAGCTAAGTACAAGGTACCGGGGGTGGAGGTACGGCAGTTGTTCTGGATGATCCTCATTAGACACCTAGCATCATGTCACTTGTACACCATTGGATGAATGTGTGGGTGAGAGTGTGTGGCCTGTGGAGTGCCGCATCCGTTTTCACTTGCCCCCTTCCATATTTCTGTATCCACTGCCGAATTATTTGCCATAGATCAAACTATAGACTTGCTTTGTGTTCAAAGCATGACAGTTTTGTCATTTTTTTCGGACTCTAAGTCAGCTGTCTATCTACCTATCTATTGCCAGACGCCTCAATCCTTTATACGGGGTGGCCACAAACAAATCGCCTCCACGTCACCCTGTCCCCCGCCATTTCACTGCTCTGCTCCCAATTCACACACCCCTCTCACTCATATACCTCCCCACTCCATCCCTCCACCTCATCCTTGGCCTTCCCCTCCCTCTCTCCCCTTCCACCTCACTCACATACACTCTCCTCGTCAGTCTCTCACACTCCATCCTCTCCACATGGCCAAACCATCTCAGTGTGTTTCTCCTAACACTTCCTATCACACCCACATCCACACTACAAGGCTCCTTCACATCCTCATTTGTCAGTCTGTCTCTCTGTGTGACTCCACATGCTCCTCTCAAATAACCCATTTCCACTGCTCTCACTCTTGACTTGTATCCCTCCAACAACGTCCAAGCTTCATTTCCATACGTTAGAGTTGATATCACAATACTGTCATGTAATAACTTTTTCACTTCCATGCTCACTTCCCTGTTTCTTATCACTGCCATCAAGGAATCAGTGACCTTTCTTCCTTGCTGTACCCTTTCAAGCACTTCACCCTTCAAACTTCCATCCTTACGCATCACACTACCCAAGTACTGAAACGTACTCACATTTTCCATTTCCTCCTCATCCAACCTCACTGGACATTCACTGACTTCACCTCTCTCAAAGATCATAACTTTACTCTTCCCTACATTCACCTTTAGATTCCGTTTCTTACACACTCTCACAAACTCATCCACCAAGCCTTGCTGCTCCCCATTGTCTTCACTTAACAACACAGTATCATCTGCAAACAACAGTACAGGGAGTTTCTAAACACTGCCCTCTCTCATTAGGGACATTCCAACATCCACTGCCCTACCTTGTATCTCATTTGTAACCCCATCCATATATAGATTGAACAACCATGGAGACATGACACATCCTTGCTTCAACCCAACCTTCAAATAGAAAAACTCAGTTCACTATCCACACGCACTGCAGCCTTAGCACCCTCATACATACTCTTCACAGCATTCAACAACTTCCCATCTACTCCATATATTCTTAATACTTTCCACAATCCTTGTCTAGCCACTCTGTCATACGCTTTCTCCAAATCCATGAAGGTTGCATACAACTTCTTTCCCTTCTCTAGAAACTTTTCCACCAAAGACCTAAGAATGAATATCTGATCAGCACAACCTCTTCCCTTCCTAAAGCCTCCCTGTTATTCTCCAACTATTTCCTCTGTTATTTCCCTAAGTCTGTCAAGAATTATCCTACCATATACTTTTCCTATTACACTAAGAAGACAAACGCCCCTATGAGTACCACACACTTCTTTTTCCCCTTTTCCTTTGTACAGGGGAATAATTATACTAATTTTCAATCCTCCGGGACTCTACCTTCCTCCCAGGCCAATCTGCACATCTTCCACATCCATTCTACTACTATCTCTCCCCCATGCTTCAGCATTTCACCACACACTCCATCAGTTCCTGGGGCTTTCCCCATTTTGACTTTCTTCATTGCTTCCACGACTTCCAACTTACTGATTTCTTCCTGTCTTCTCACCTCCCTCCTTTTCCCAGCCATTCCCCAGCTACTTATACTCGCATTACTTTCATTCTCTATGTTCAACAATTCCTTAAAGTGTTCTCTCCATCTGCTCATTTTTTCTCCCTTCTCCACTAGCAATCTACCATTTTTATCTTTCACTCCCCTACTAACTTCATTGCCACCCTGTCTGACTCTCTTTACCTCTTTCCAGAACATTTTCTTACATTCCCTCCACTTGACACTCAAATTCCTTCCAAATTCCTCATCCACTGTCTTCTTACGCTCTCTTACTGATCTTTTCACCTCTCTCTTCCTTTCTACATATAACCCTCTCTTCCGTCTCTCAACTTCTTCCACTTTCATATTTCTCATCCATTCATTACATGCTTTTTTCTTTTGTGCCACAACCTGTCTCACCTCTTCATTCCACCATGCTGTTCCTTGCTCCCCCTTTCGTCTTCTCTTCACCCCACACACCACCTCACATGCTGAACATATTTCTTCTGTGAATATCTTGCACACACCTTCCACGTCCCCCATCTGCTCCAGTTCATATTTACCCAATTGTTCCTCCACTTCTCTCGTATATTCTGCCCTTTTTCTCATCCTCTTGTAACCTTTCCACTCTCCTTGCGTATACTCCTTCCTCCCGTCCTTCCCTTTTTCTATTTCTCCATTTTACTTGAACCTTGATTCTGACCACCATCAAGTGGTGGTCAGAAAGTCCATTCCCCCAGCCTCTATATGCTCTTGCATCCATTACACATCTTTGCATCCTTTCATCCATACACACATAATCAATCATTGCCTTCCTTTCATTCAGTTCACCATCCACCCTTCTCATCACTCGCCATGTTTACCTGTGGATCATTTTGTGCCTGAAGAGAGTATTGGCTATCACCAACCCCCTCCCGGCACAAATGTAGACTAAAGCACTGCCATTCTCGTCTATCTCAACAGGCACACCCCACTCACCAACTACTCCATCCACCTTCACCTTCCCTACTTTACCATTCATATCTCTAATCAAAAACACTCTCTCATTCCTTTCAAACTTTTCCATGCACTCTTCCACATTTGTCCAGAACTCTTCTTGCACTCTGCTTGCACGATCTTGCGTTGGCGCATACAAGCACACAATCGCCCACATTTGTAGTCCAACTTTCAGTCTTACACAATCCTTGAGCCATCTATTCCATACTTTCTTATATTCTCTTTCCATCTGTTAATCACAACAATACTCACTCCTTCTTTTGCTCTCTTATTCTCACCTACTCTAAGTCTGCCCTTCAGGCAATTCATTCGTGTAGGACTGATTCACATGAGGTCCTGGGCCGCATTATCACTAAGCTGCACACATGTGCTACATCCTTCTCTCTGAACTGGGTTCCTGGTCATTGCGGTATTTACGACAATGAGCAGGCTGACATACTAGCTAAATCGGCTGTAGAACTCAAGGACACTTGGAACGTTCCTCATGAACTACAGTCTAGTCTCACTTTCGGAAAGAAATCAGTTCATCTTCTGTGGCAAAGTCAGTGGACCGACCTGGCAATTCCATCAGTCAAAAGGACCATATGTGACTAGTCCAGTTCCTCCAGAGGAAACAGGCGGGAGGACGTCGCTCTACCCCGCCTCCGCATGAATTCTACTCTAATAACACATATGTTACCATATTTCAACAGACAATTTCCGCCACGATGTACTACCTGTGACGCCGTGTTATCTATTAGTCACATCGTTTTGTACTGCAGTAGGTATGCTGGGGAACGTACTTCTCTGGCTGCCTACTGTAGGACAAATGCGCTCCCTTTCACACTTGATTCTGTCTTGGGTGATGGGGACATTGGTGTGAATAATAAACTGATGACTTTCCTGAAAGAGACCAGACTGCTCAGAGGGTTGTGATTTATTTTATGAACTTGGTTATGATGTACCTATTTATTTTATATATCTCTGTTTCTATACATATTTTTAAATATTTTTTTAATTTTTTAATTTTTAATTTTTATTTTTTTCACTATTTTTATTTTTTGTTTGAATAGAGTGTTATGTTTTTTTTTTTTACATATGTATATACTTCAATACACTTTTATATATTTGTGAGTAGCAGGGGGAAGTTACATTTATATAATTGTGTATTCTTTCTCTTTTGTTCCGGACCAATAACTTGGTAATTGTTCCTTTTTATGTATTTTTTTTTTTTACATAAATTTGATTTGTATTTGCTTATATTGTAGTAGTAAAGTAATGAGTTTGCATGTGACGTATAGATGGAAGTATTTGTCCTGGTACTATCCATGTATACTGATATATTCTTTACTACTTATGTTTCATAATCATGAATAATAACTTAATAATGGTATGAAATAGATGCAGATATTATCATATCATTATTATGGCTTTCATGATTATCGATTCTTGCTGGCCTAATGTCCCTTCAGGGTGATGGCCATTTTATATCTATCTATCTATCTATCTATCTATACAGCCCACACTGGCCACACACAACTGCTCCACGCCCCTTCCTTGTTTTTAAGTTTTGACTTATGTATTGTCTGATTATATTTTATTTAAATTTTCCATTGTATTTAATAGCATTCCACCAACGTTAGCTTAAAATGATTTATTTCCTCAACTTACCATAATTTGTTTTTTTTTGTATTTTTATCGTAGACATGGTGATATACTCTGGTTTCATAATCTTTTTATTTTTCTATTTTTATCATAGACATGGCCTTTACTTTGGTTTTACTGTATTTTCCATAGGTTTGAAAATGACAAATGAGTTGTCGAAACGTCACCAATTTATTAAAGATGTTCCTGATCACGTTGTTGTTTATCTTCACACACACACACACACACACACACACACACACATATATATATATATATATATATATATATATATATATATATATATACTGACCAGTCAGTCTAAATAGCTTTAATTATTTACAGTTCTATCATTCATCAATGACTATGAGTATTGTTCTCTGAGACCAACCCTTATACTTATTTACACTTGAGTTTCTCTTCGCCCTGTCTGCGTTGCTCGCCCAGCCTTCTCTGCTTCAACATTCCGAAAAGCGCTGTTAGATGCACTGAGAAACGTGTACTTCCAATTTGGACCTACAGAGGGATATTAAGAAAAGCTACCTTTTTTTTTTTTTTTTTTTTATAGTTTCAACAGCTGCAGCGTACACGTCTAACTTCACCGTAAAAAGTTTCACCTGGTGGAGCTTTTCAGAGAGCCGACATATTTCATTTAGGAGCATTGATATTTCATTTGAGCATGGAAAAAAATCATATGGGCGCCGCATGAAACTTCATTTTCGCGCTGAGTTCAATTACAGTAGTGGGTGCCGAATTAAAATTGATTATTTTAAAACTTTATCTATAATCAGCTAGAACAGGACATAATAATTTTGAATAATTAATCATTTGCTAACATATGATTAACTTAGGTTGGATTAGGTTAAGTTAGGCTAGATTAGCGAAAACATGTTGGCGCCAAAATGAAGTGATATACTGGCGCCCATGTGAAATAATAGCAAATTGGATATTGCGTCCAAATGAAATGAGGCCCAGAGAGCTCTGTATGTAACCCCCTCGATTTTCATAGACGGACAGATAGACGAACAAACATTCTCTTTTGTATACTCGTGCGTATATATATATATAAAGAGAGAGAGAGAGAGAGAGAGAGAGAGAGAGAGAGAGAGAGAGAGAGAGAGAGAGAGATCCATCCATCCATCATCCAATCCTACATTGCCCCATGAGGAGCGTAGGAGCCCGTGTCTAGGCAGTTGGTCCCGACATTTAAGATGAGAGTGACAAGTCTCACTCATCCCTGAGTGGCATTACAGGAGCAATCAACCCCAACCATCTCTTGGATATAAACCTTCACCGGCTCAATCCGATTGGAGCGCAATAATTACCCACTATACCGCCAGGCGCCAAAATTTGGTCATATGGTTACCGTCCAGCGTAGTAAATGGTTTCCTGGTGCACAGGAAACCATTTTGCTTGTCACTCAGTGTAGAGTCATCCACAGGCTGAAGGAAGTGAAAAGAATGAAGGAAGGAAAGACAGAAGAGGGAGTGTAAAGTCACCCTTAGGCAGAAGGACAAGGAAAGAATGAAGGAAAGAAAGACAGAAGAGAATGGAAGGAAAGAAAGATGGAGAGGAAAGGGCAGACACCCGAGAGCAGCACTACATCGAGGGAGTGGATGGTGAGCGCCCGCGTATAATATATTTAATTGTGTGTGTGTTTATGTGTTTGTGTTACTGTGTTAGTGTGTGTGTGTGTGTGTGTGTGTGTGTGTGTGTGTGTGTGTGTGTGTGTGTGTGTGTGTGTGTGTATGTTGTTAATATTTTCGTTTTCTTCTTATGCAATAGACAACGAATTTTGACCAAATTAATACTAATTGACACTGTACAAGTGAACGCAAAAAATATTACTGTGTAATTCAAGCAGCTTTCGTAAACTTCTTGCTCAGCGAAATAACTGTTACACCTTAATAGCCTTTTGTATGTTACTAATGAGAACACATACATGTATATGCTAAGGTGTAATGCAAAATAAAAACCTTAAGTAGATGTGGTTTCTTCCTGTGCACTCGGGGAAAACATAGAAACTGCCTGCCCAATGCTGCGATATTTATGCCAGTTTCGTTGAAATCCATGTGCTCACTTTCCCCTATTCCTGATTTTTTTTTTTTTTTTTTTTTTAAGGAGGCATTGTGATCCCTCCAAGACTCAGTGAGGGAGGGGGGGGGGTTGCTCTTCCCAAATGTCAAAGCACGAATGAGAGTTCATTGTACATGTGCTGAGATACCAAAGTCATATCTGTCCACCTTTCACTATTTCTGAGAAGTTTCTATGTGTTGAAGAGGGCTGTCCCCTAAAAAAAAAAAAAAAAGTTGGAAAACTGTACTTAGTGGAAAATCTTCCTAGTAATCAAACGAACTCACTTGGGAAATGTCATTCAAATCTTCCCCAATTTCTGATCATTCTTATTTTTGGGAGCGGAACTGGCCCCCTAAGAACCATTATGGGGCTCACGCTCCCCAAATACCATATTACAGACAAGATTCCAACGTACAACATGTATTACGATATCAGAGTCATATCTGCCTTCCTTTCACTATTTCTGAGAATCTTTTATTTGATGAGGGGGCTCCTAAACATCATGGTTGGAAAATTGTAGACCGTGAAAGACCTGCGCAAGGTCACATGACATGGTGAACTTATCCAGTTTTTATCGATGAAGACTAAGCTGTGTGGAAGTGTTCATGTTAAAACAAGAATAGAGATTCGATTTTGAGAACAATCAAAGGCCAAGGTCACAGGAAAAGGCCAAAGATCTATGTCACTGGACACGGTCAACTCAGATCTTTTAATCCTATTTGAACCATAGCATCTGGAAGGGTTAAGACTGATGCAAGAATGAAGTGTGTGTGTGTCGAAGGTTAAGGTCACTGGGCAGAGCCAAATATTTGGCCCTTAGATCAGTTCGTTGTTGAGGGTTTGCATTCTGAGTGCTCCTTCTTCTTGTTCTTTTTCGTCTTTCTATTATCACTATTATTATTATTATACCCTTGCATGCTGTGGCATGGAGTGTATAATGTTTTGCTCACTATGTGGTTTTATAATTATTTTTGGTTTATTTATTCATTGCAGCTAGTGACTGAGAATGCACAGGTGCTCAATCTAGCATCCTAAGCTAAAGGAGACAATAGGCTGACCCTGGCAGCTCCTGAGGAGCGTCAACATTCTGCCGAGCCTCACTGAGGCTGGACTGAGGTGAAGGAAGAAGGGAACAAACAGATAGCCTGATCTTTACCCGGCTAAATTTCAAATCCTTGCCGGTCTTCCACCTCGGCGCGCCTAGAGTTACACATGACAGGTGAGAGCTCACCTCATTCACTCAACGCGGCCTGAGCGGGGCACGAACTCGGTTAACTCTGATTGGGAGTCGAGTGTTCTATCAACTGCACCATCAGGTGTGTGTGTGTGTGTGTGTGTGTGTGTGTGTGTGTGTGTGTGTGTGTGAACAAAATTTCTCAAACAGTTTTGATCCAGTTTTAATCACGATCAAGACAGCGGAATGGTTGAGGGGCAGCTAAAGGGCTGAACTAATGCCTTCAAGAGAACACAGGCACAAGTCCGACTCATGCTCCTCTCAACTTGAGCAGTTTTCATCGATTTAGGCCAAACCTAATGAGAGGTTGTTGGTAGGGAAGTTATAATAATAATTATAGTAGTAGTAGTAGTAATAGTAGTAGTAGTAGTAGTAGTAGTAGTAGTAATAATAATAATAATAATAATAATAATAAAGGATTCAACATCGAGAACAATCAGTCCGAGGTCAAGGTCAATGAGCAAGGTCAAATTTCAATCCGGGTGTTTGTGTATGAGCAAATGGTTAATTCAGTTTTGATTCGAATTGGGCAAACATGATGGAATGGTTGAGGGTAAGGCAAAGGGTTGAATTTTTTTTTTAATTGGTCAGGTGTTAAGGTCGCATAGAAAGCTCAGCTTCAGGTGTTTATATCTGATTTAGATGAAATTTTGGGGAGGAGTTCAGAGTAAGGCAAAAATGAAAAGATTCGATTCTGAGAACAATCGGGCAATGGTCATGATCACAGAGCAGGGTCAAATGTTATGGTAATTTGGCAAGCTTATCTTAAGAAGTTTTATCAACTTTAAATTAAATTTGATGGAAGACTTGAGAATAGCGCAATAACGAAAGGCTTTTGTTTTCAGAAAAATCAAAGATCAAAGTGAACGTTCCACCTGTGTTTGTTTGTTTGGACATAGTAACACACACACACACACACACACACAAATTACTTTAAACTTGGTCAGCCAAGGGTTGACAGTTGATTTGAGAAAAAGGGCTCAGAGGTTAGGGTCCCATGGCAAGGTCATTTTAAAGTCAGTTTTGATTCAATTTGAACCGCATACTGAGGTATGGCTCTGGGTAGAGGAATTAAACGATTTGATTTCGAAAACAATCTGTCAAAGATCTCGGCCACAGGGCAAGGTCAAACATAGACTGTAAATTCGTTACACTCCTTGTACTCCTTATGATGATGATGATGATGATGATGATTATATTTATTAGCGAGTGAGTTTGTCTTTGTTATAATTTTCATTATTCTTACACTTATTTCATTGCCTTAGATAAACAAAATGCAGTACATGGAGTAATAGCCTTGTCTTCCACGCCTCTAGTTGATAGACAAATATTCATCACATGTATTCCGTCAATTTTCATGCCTGGAGAGAGTCCAAGTGTTGCTGATGTTATAGTTTCTTCTCAGTCAACACAATTTCCATATGTGGGTATAGTTTTTACACACTCCACCACTTCCCCAATGGGTCGATGAATTAATTATACCCTTAATATCATTAGCCTGAGGACGCCATTTCTATTTACTTTGTGATGTTTCGTGAGTAATTTATTCAGATAATTTATTTCGAACTGGAGTCATCTACGCTAAATATACTCGGGAGGTAGCAGCAAGAATAAATGATAAGAAGTCACGGGACTGAATAAGCGACATGGAAATTAGACAAATTCAGTACGTCAGTATGATAATAATTCAGGCAACTGAGTAATCAAGGCACTGTAAAACTAGACCCACCCATAGATCACAATGGAATATTAGAAAATCCTGCGGATAGTGTCGTATCAAACAATGTTGAAGATCTTGCGCCATGATAAGGAGAGTAATTCACACCAATTAATCGTATCTAATGTGGTATAATCCTGTGTGCATGTGTGTGTGTGTGTGTGTGTGTGTGTGTGTGTGTGTGTGTGTGAGTAAAACGCAGCCAAAACTGTAAAAAGGTTCGATATGAAACCTGGCAGGCTGGTTGGAACTGGGTCCCAGATGGGCCGGTTTCAATCTGATGCCAACTGAAATTTTCTAAAGGAGTGTTTTAGACCCCAGTAATTGTCCCCATTGGTGTTACAATACGCGCACGTGGAAGAGGCTGCAGGGCATTTCTGTGAAGTTTCATGCGTCTTTGGAGAGAGAGAGAGAGAGAGAGAGAGAGAGAGAGAGAGAGAGAGAGAGAGAGAGAGAGAGAGAGAGAAATTTACAGCCCGATGTATATTATTTCACTGATGCTACGAATACACGATTTTATTCAGCAGAAAATTGTTGTAACTGTGGTAGTGGTGGTAGCTGTGATGATGATGATGGTGGTAGTGATAGCTGTGATGATAATGGTGGTGGTGGTAGCTGTGATGATATTGGTGGTGGTGGTAGCTGTGATGATATTGGTGGTGGTGGTAGCTGTGATGATAATGGTGGTGGTGGTAGCTGTGTTGATGGTGGTGGTAGCTGTGTTGATGGTGGTGGTAGCTGTGATGATAATGGTGGTGGTGGTAGCTGTGTTGATGGTGGTGGTAGCTGTGATGATAATGGTATTGGTGGTAGCTGTGTTGATGGTGGTGGTAGCTGTGATGATAATGGTGGTGGTGGTAGCTGTGTTGATGGTGGTGGTAGCTGTGATGATAATGGTGGTGGTGGTAGCTGTGTTGATGATGGTTGTGGTGGTGGTAGCTGTGATGATGATGGTGGTGGTGGTAGCTGTGATGATAATAGTGGTGGTGGTGGTAGCTGTGTTGCTGATGATGGCTATGATGATAATGGTGGTGGTGTTAGCTGTGTTGCTGATGATGGCTATGATGATAATGGTGGTGGTGGAAGTTGTGATGATAATAGTGGTGGTGGTGATAGCTGTGTTGATGGTGGTGTTAGCCGTGCTGATGATGGTGGTGGTAGCTGTAATGATGATGATATTAGTGATGGTAGCAGTGATGGTGGTGGTAGTGGTAGCTGTGATGATGATGATGATGATGATGATGATGATGATGATGGTGGTGGTCGCAGTCATGGTGGTGGTGGTGGTAGCTGTGGAATGGCGGTGGTAGCTGTGGAGTGGTGGTGGTAGCTGTGGAGTGGTGGTGGTGATAGTAGCTGTGATTGTGGGTTTGATGGTAACTGTGGTAATGGTGGTAACTGTGGTGGTCATGGTGGTGGTAGATGTAATTATGAAGGAGGTGGTGGGAGCTGTGGTGGTGGTGGTAGCTTTGATGGTGGTGGTTGTGGTAGCTGTGATGGTGATGGTTGTGGTAGCTGTGATTATGATGGGGATGATGGGAGCTGTGGTGGTGGTGGTGGTGGTGGTAACTATTCAGAGTCGGTTCTCATTTGGGCAAATGCTTGCGCAAACCACTTGCTTCAAAGCGATACGTGGTTTAGAGCCGGCGTTTGTCACTTCTATACAATGTATTAGTCTAATGATGACGTTGAACTGCTGTAGTGTGGGGCCACCTGTGAGTGACTGCACTAACTTGACATGAGAGGATGGCAACCCTTCTGCAGGCTGCACAATGTAAACTGTTGTCATTCGCTACAACGTCGATTTCTTTTTTTAACAGCCTTGTCAGACTGAGGTCGGAGTCGGACATATTCTGACAAAAACTGTCTGATTATTCAAGGTGGAGTAAAAGCTGAAGGAAGAATACCCCATCTTGCTGGGCCACATTCTTAGTGCGCGTTCACACGTGTGCACAAACATATGTTGGCAACACAACTGGCAACATGTTCGGGAACATGTTTGCAGCAGTATTTGGACAGATGTATGCAAACGTGTTTCAGTGCAGTTTCGAACACTGGCAGCAGAGGTGATGGGATAAGTGTGTCCATACCAGGCAGCTGAGACATCATCTTGATGTTGCTAACACTATCTGGAAGCTGCTGTTCCCAACATGTTTGCAGCGTGTTCGTTACTGTGTTGCTTACGTGTTGCCAACACTTGTTTCAGCACACGTGTGGACACGCACTTAGCCGAACATTTTCACCGTCACCTGCGTGATGTCTGCCATGAAATGGAATGATGAAATGGGGTGCTCTTATTCCAGCTTCATACACGATTGTACAATTTGCGTGAAATGTCCTTTTCTGACCTCAGTGTTGCAAGGCTTGATTGTTGTTACTATCAGACTCTTCAGAAGGAATAAGCAACAGTTTCTATTAACCCCTTCATTGCGATGACGAATTATATTTCATTCTTGCATCCTCAGGTGATTATCTTTAACCTGAGGGAAACTTCTAATTAACTTGTCAGTGAAAACAGGCATATTTTCTTATTAATGACACAATGTGCTCTTATCTGTTAAGGAAATATATGAATGTAAAAGTAACTGATGTAAAAATCATATGAACACCGTACCTGAAAAAAAAAAAAGAAAAAAAAAGAGGGCACAAAATCCTTTCTAGGAACAGGCCCTGTAACATTCATATATATAAGTGTGTGTGTGTGTGTGTGTGTGTGTGTGTGTGTGTGTGTGTGTGTAAATTGTTACACTGTGAAATGCTTTTCCTGTAAAGATCGTCTTCAGTCCCATTTTCTTTGGCATGTATGAAAAAAAAAAAAATGTTCTTCTGGAATTAATATTGCACTACTGTATTAAGAAACTTATGTATCACCGACTCGTGATGGCACAGAAGAGACAGAGCAATAAAAACTTGAGCTCAGCTCTGTGTATCCCTTCTTTACACTTTATCCAGTTTCATAATAATATCCTTACACGTCGTCTAAATAACCCTAATCATTTTTTTTTTCCACACAGAACTAAGTTTGAGTATGCATTATGTATTACTTTTACACAAACTTAACGGGGTCTAAAATTTAGACATTCTCACTTCGTGAGAAACCGGTGCATCAATCAATGCATATATCAGACACTGGCAGTTATGCAATTAGTGAGAGAACCTGAAAAACAAGCAGGGAGAATTATTTGCAGTATTTCAAGTATGGGTCAAAAATAAAATAACGCACCAAGAAATTAATATTGCAACACCATCATTATAATAAAAATTGTCATTTTTTCATGTCTCTGACGTGAGCAGTAATAACGTGAATATTTATAGCTCCTCTGTCAGTTAATGATGGAAATTGTTTTTGCTACGGAAATGCGAGAGGGAAGGAAGGCAAAGGGTATGTGGGGGTGGAGTTGGAGCGATAGATGAGATATTAGGCAGAAGAAACGGGTGACAGGAAGTGAACACATGTGGAAGATAAGGTGACGTGGTAGATGGTGGGAGAAGGTAATAGAAAAAGTGAAGTAATAGATGGTAAAAACAGGCGGGAAGGTGAAGGTGGAGGATAGGTGCGGTTACAGGCTGGAGAAACTGGTGGTATGTGGTGAAATCAAGTGAGAGGACAGGTGTAGTGGTGGACTGGAAAGACAGGTGATAAGGATAGGTGGGAAGACAGGTGAGGTGGCAAGTGAGGAGAATAGGTGAGGGGGCAGGTGGGGAGAATAGGTGAGATGGCAAGGTAGGGAGAAGAGATAAGGTAGGCGAACTGGGGAAAGCAGGTGGGAGAATATATGAGGTGGTATTTGGGGAACGTAGGTAGGAGGACAGATGAGTGTGAGGGAGTAGATAAGGAAGAAAATTGTTGTTGAATGACCCCTGTCTGTCTGGCCGAGAAGACCCATCAACCTCAGGCACGCACCATCCCTGCAGGGCCGTCGCGTGCGGAAAACTGATGTTCACTCGGCACACAGCACCTCGCCACAGGGAGGTGCGGGGGAGTGTGGAGAAGTTTAGTTACCGGATGGATGCCGCATAAACATCTCTCCACTCAGTTAACAGGGACATCATAATAGGCTGCACATCAACCCGTGAACTTGTAATATGGATACAACCCAGAGCTATAAATGGTTTACTGGGTTACATGAATCCATTAGGCTTGTCACTCAGTGTACAGCCTGGTTAAATGGAACGAACAGCAATAAAATGCGACAGGAAGGATGAGAGAAATAGGAGCACAGGAGGGAAAACACGTGCAAGAAAATATTATCAAGGCGAAGGAAGTAGTCAAGTGAGTGGATGAGGGTCGTCATCACCTGCCACCATGAAGAGAAAGTGAAGAACCTACACGAGGAAGATAGATAGGGACGCGGCTGGGGCAAACAGCAGAAAGATTTCAGAACATTGTCACCCTTATTATGATAATTCCAGAAAAAAGAAACAAGCCTGAAAGTCAGAGAAATAGACTCTTCCACTGAAAGGAAAACGTATGTCTAAAATCAAAACGCTCATTTAAGAGATGCCTGGACATAACGCGTGGGAGATGGTGGAGGAGAAGATCGACTAAGGAAGACTATTCTAGAGTTCACCAATTATGTATATTAGTACTCACAATAAGAAAGTCAGAGGTCGTTCATATCAATTAGTCTCTCTCTCTCTCTCTCTCTCTCTCTCTCTGTCTCGTTGTTGCAGTGTCTTCACGTTCGCTGTAATACTGGACACCATGTTTCTGAACTCTGTGCTTGCTAGCCCCTGCTTTCATGGCGGGCACTAGGGGTTTGCACGAGCATGAGTGCAGGCGAGGGAGTCCTGTGGGTGGTTGGACTGTGATGCTGGTGAGGGATGAACACTGAAACTACCCGTGGGTGAAGAAAGCATGTGGGCTCACTCATTGTGGATGCATGGCAGGTACAGAATAAATGCACAGATAAATCTTCAGTAATTTTTATATTTCGAAGCAGAATTGCAAAAGTTCTGATGAGAAATAAGGATATCCTTAAAATTTCGCAGTATTGAGAAATAATTGTCCATTTACAAAGCTATTGCGAAATTTCTTCCTTGTGAGTTCGGTGCATATGAAATTCATGGATGTGAATCGGTTGCTTGTTTTACTGGGTAGGTGTGGGGTGGCGCGGGACAAATTTAGGCATCACTGTACACCTTTGGCAAACATAAAGTGTCTCCTTATCGATACACTGCAGTTAGTGTTATGTATATCTTACTATCCACACGCTCCAGTTATGGGTCTGTACATACTGTGCATGTGTCTAATACAAGATTTAAAGTAGTATTCTCAGTTCTTACTAAACATAAATGGTCAACTATGGAACTGTTTTTTCAGACTGTCTTAACCACAGCCTACAACCCACAGTCTTTCAAATTTATTGTTGCCAAGCATCACTACTTGCTCTTGATAGTCCTGTTTATGGAAAGACGATTTTTGAAGACTTTCAACCCTGGTGGGAAGGTCGGTGAGGATGGGTACAGTGGGGAGGTTGGGCAGAAGGATAGGTACAGAAGATGGTTAGGTAGAGAGGGCGGAGAGATGGGGAGATAGGTGGAGGACAGAGAAGTGAGATGGTGACAGTGGCATGTATGTGTCACTGGGGGTCAAGTAGATTGATCGGTGGGAAGGGCATGTAAATGTGTTGGGGAGGGGGTGGAGTGGACAAGTAGCTCGTAAAGGTAAAGCAGCTAGGTAGGAAAGTAGGTGGTAGGTGGGGGGTGGGGAAGGCAGGTTGACTGGTAAGTAGGGAAGGCGTGTCGAGGGGAGATGGAAGGAAGAGATATGGGCAGGTGGCAAGGGAGTGTACGTAGAGAGGTGGCGAGAGGGGAAGTTAGGGAATAGGTGGGGTGGGTGAATAACTGGTTAGGTGAGGGGGGCAGGCAGGTGGTGAGTAGGGAGGGCAGGCTGGTAGGTAGGTGGGGAAAGAAAATATAGAGGTGATACGAAGGGAAGGGAGGCAGGTAAGGAAGTAAATAAGAAAGTGAAGAGAATACGGAAGAAAGTAGTTGGAAAGAATATGTAAGAAGACTGATAGGAATGGCAGGTATATAGGTAGGTGAGGAGTGCATGAAGTTGGGAAGGGCAAGCAGGATTGTAGATGGGGAGGGCAAGTAAGTGGGTTAGTGGGGAGCAGGTAAGTAGGGAGGTGGGGAGGACACATAGGTGAATGGATGGGGAAAACAAGTAAGTGGGTAGTTGGGGAGGACAGGTAGATGGGCAGGGCAGGTACATGGCGATGGCAGGCACGTGGAGTGACAGGTAAGAGGGAAGGACAGGCAGGTGGACAGGTGGATAAGGCAGACAAATGGGTCTGTGGGGCGGGCAAATTGTATGGTAGAGAGGGAGGGCAGGTGGGGAGGTAGGTGGAGAGAGTATGTTGGTGGGCAGGTTGGGATGGTGTGCAGGTGGGAAAACAAAGACAGGGGATTATGTGGGTCAGGCAGGTAGGTGGGTTGATGAGTAGGCAAGCGAGAATATGTAAGATGGTAGCGCAAACAATAAAGAGAGATGTTTAGGTGGGAGGGGAAGCCAAGTAGGTTATGTTGGTCAGATTGCGTTATTTCAAGGTCTTTTTCCCTTTAGGTTTGTGCATTGCGGTATTTCTTGGCTTGTGCTACCTTCCAACTTGGTTCTACAGAAAACCTGTGACCATATGAGGCGGACTGGTAATTATAGAGAAATTAGCATAATGAATACATTTTCTCCAAATATGAGATATATTAATTCTGAAGAGTGTCAAATTGTGCAGTAATATTTTTAGGTTGCTACCAAGCTGAAGCAAAGGCTAGGGTAGGATGCACTGCTTAGAGAATATTCCTAAGCATACTTATTGATTATTCAATTCATAGAAAACTTTATCTCCTTCTTCCAGACTTTAGCAAGGCTTGTGATCGAGTCCCCTTGATATATATGGTATATATATAAGACTGATAACCTCTTCAGGATGTGATGAAATAATGTTCTTAGCAATCGCACCGTAAGTAAGAGTACAAAATGTGCTTTAGTCAAAAAGTATTACATCCTCGATAGGTGTACGACATGGTGCTCCAAGTACTTCTCTCTTCAATGTAATCTCTCTCTCCCTCTCTCAATTTATATATATATATATATATATATATATATATATATATATATATATATATACACACACACACACACTAACTGCGTAGGTCAGAAATCAGGCAGGTGGGCAGGTGGGAGGGTGATGGCAGGGGTCAGCCGGGAGGACGTGTGGGAAGAGGGGTCAAGGTCAAAAAATAGGACCAACGGGGACAACAGAGGGTGATAAAGAGCCATATTTGGAGCCTTGATGACCCCAAATCCCGTGGGAAAAGAGGTCAACCGAGGGCCAATACCTTCCCCCCTACACGCACAAACGTACACACACACACACACACACACACACACACACACACACACACACACACACACACACACACTGAAATATATGCGCACACAAAATGACGGTCATTGGAGCAAATTTCCTCACACAGTCTCTCTCTCTCTGTCTCTTTCACACACACACACACACACACACACACACACACACACACACACACACACACACACGCACACACACAAATGCCTCCCCAATACACAAACACAGCTACAAGGTCAGGTAGCGCAGGTCAGGTGGGTCAAGAGGTCAAGATGAAGGTTGCCCTTTCGTGTCAGTTTTAGATGGATGGTACTGTGTGTGTGTGTGTGTGTGTGTGTGTATGTGTGTGTGTAAAAGAGAGAGAGAGAGAGAGAGAGAGAGAGAGAGAGAGCATCTATGTGTGTCCGTGTGCGAACCAGTATTGAGGAAACGTGTGTGTGTGTGTGTGTGTGTGTGTGTGTGTGTGTGTGTTAGTGAGAGAGAGAGAGAGAGAGAGAGAGAGAGAGAGAGAGAGAGAGAGAGAGAGAGAGAGAGAGAGAGAGAGAGCATGCATGTGTGCCCATGTGCTAACCAGTATTGTGAAGAAATGTAGAAACGTGTGTGTGTGTGTGTGTGTGTGTGTGTGTGTGTGTGTGCTGAGAAAGGATGCATCAGGTCAAGAAAAAGTGTTCAACTGCATTAGAGGTAAGGATATGCGTACTGTCTCTGTCTCTCTTGAACATCTTTACACCAGATGATAAATATATGCTTTCTGACTGACAGATTTGCACAGCATCATGATCATCACCATCATTAACAACCCAGTGATAATAAAAGAAGTAATAATAATGATGTTAAAAAAAATAATAATAACTATAAAAACAATAATAATCCATCCATCCATTATCCAATCCTATGTTGCCCCATGAGGAGCGTAAGAGCTCCGGGCTAGGCATATTGTTCCTCACATTTAAGATGAGCGTAACCAACCTCACTCATCCCTGAGTGGCATTATGTGAGCAATAAACCCCAAACACCCCTTGAATATAAACCTACACAGGCTCAATCCGATTGGAGCGCCTTAATTACCCACTAAACCACCAGGCGCCATAATTTGATTATATGGTTACCACACAGCATAGTAAATGGATTCCTGGTGTACAGGAAACCATTCGGCTTGTCACGCAGTATAGAGTCACCCATAGGCAGCAGGAAGAAGAAAGAATGAAGGAAAGAAAGAAGCAGAGGGAGTGCAAAGTCACCCGTAGACAGAAGGAAGAGGGAAGAAAGACAGAAGAGGAAGAGAGGAAAGAGCAGACATCCAAAGCAGCACTACATCGAGTGAGTGAATGGTGAGCGCCCCATACTACTACTACTACTACTAATACTACTACTAACCATCATTATCATCATCATAGCCATTTCCCGGCAATTACACAGGTCTTCAATTTTGTCATTAATTTGTTTTTTTTTACTTCTGTATATTTATTTTTTATTGCACTAATGAACACAGTAATAAAAGACATTTACAGCGTTTCCATCACAGCATATTCTTATATTACATTAAAAAGAAATTTAATTAAAACATAGCAAATTATAAAATTCCATCGACCTATACAATATTGTTCTAAATTAACTGAAAATTAATATTTTTGGTCAATGTAGTTTCTTCAACATATACATAAAGGAAACAACACGGTATATTCCATGACTCACATATAACTTCTCTAGTCTTTGTAACTCCTTAGTTTTTTTGCTCCAGTCTTCGTTTTGTGGCCACTGTTCACATTTTCGTGTGCGTCCCAGTAGTCATCGAGCAGTAGTCCGCTATCATACTGACATCCCAACGTCCCTGGTACTTTCTTTCCATGTCCTTGATACACTGATGGGGTCTTTCACTTCACTCACCGATGCAAGATTTTCGGCGAGAAATTCCAAATGCGAATCCAAAAAGTGAACTTTGAGATTCATGTTGCAACCGAACTCCTTAAACTTGACCAACAAATTTCCCATAATTTCTTTGTAATTCGGATCCTTACTGTTACCTCAAAATTTAGAAATTACTTCTCTGAATAGTACCCAAGCCTGTCGTTCCAGGTCGTTCATTGCACCATCAAATTCTGCGTCAGAAATAAGTTTCCTAATATCAGTTCCAGTTAATACGCCCTCTTTCAATTTAGTTTCAGACAAACCAGGAAACTTTTGGCACAAATACATAAAACAGGCTTCATCTTTTGGTAAGGCTTTGACAAACTGCTTCATTAATCCAATATTAATAGGAAGCGGTGGTAGCAACACTTTGTCTGGATTCACTGAGGTAGGTCTGATGATGTTTTTAACACCAAACTGTAGAGTTTTTCTATTTGGCCATTCCTTCTGAACCCAAAATAAATCCTTGGCTCTGCTGTCTCACTCACAGAGAAAACATGGGAATTTTGTTAACCGTGACTGCTGACCCAGTAAGATACACAGGACTTTCAGGTCCCCACATATGAACCAACGATGTTCATTGTAGTTGTTTTTCTCGAGAAGATTTGCCAGATTCTGGTACGTTTCTTCAGTGCTAGGACTGAGCAACAGGTACTGATGCATATTTATTACCATTATGAAGTACTCCTTTCAGGCCTCATCTAGATGACTCTATAAATAGTCTCAGTTCTTCTGCAGTATAATCTCTGCTAAGTTTCTGCACTGGGCCACCTAAGTCAGTGCAATCAACCAAGGATCAGTGCAATAAACTACTATTTTCAATAAAAAATGACTGTGATAAAAAAAAAAAAAACACTCCACTGAAAGTAACTTACAAGCACACTCGTCAACTAAGTCACACTGAGATATGTTTGCTGCGCTCCGATGCCGGTATGACTCATCACTGTGTTGTGTTCCAGCTATATTCTGGCTTATTATCAAATATAATAACTGCATTGTTTTAAACATGGATTTTAATACTAGAAAATACTAAATTCAAAAATATAATCATTGTAATAAAATATCGATATGTAAATAATTATATAATGGGAAATTATTTAAAAAACTATAATTGAAAACTAAAAAAAGGGTTTTGTAAGAAAATGTCACGTGATGGAGAAAAATGTTTTCAGTTTTGAATCCAGCACGATAAATATATAACAGTTACATGAGACAAATAAATTTTTTTCAGTGTATACCTGTGTTATAAACGGTGAGTAGAAATCAGAGAGGAACGGGAACACACGGTGTAAGAGTACGCAGTGAAACTGTCCGTATGCCAGTTCACTCATCACTCAGGCCTGTGCAGTTCAGTGTTTCACAATCACTGAAGATAATTATAAACACCAGTACTCAAATACTTCCACATACATATACTGAAATGATGTTATGTATTTCCACATTGTTCATGTACACAGCCTCATTTCGTGTATCATATCCGTCTGACACACAGTCTCATTCATAAAGATCAAACTTAGTGTACGTACTCCCGATGCGCCTCATCGTAGTCAGTCACACACACACACACACACACACACACACACACACACACACACACACACACACACACACACACACACACACACACGCACGCACGCGCGCGCGCCCATTCTCCTACACTCATATTTGTGCAGATTTACACTAATGCACTTATATCAACAGACTGGAAACATTTCACTTTTAAATATTCTTTTTAAAACATTTTTTAAAAATACGTAAATAAGAAAGGTTGACAACTACAGCAGGCATGCCGGTCCATAGTACGTAGCTCTTGTCTTAGGATGCATAAAGATTAAGAACCTCATTCTCATTGATAGATCTGCACGACTTTCTATCACTTTTTCTGTGCCTATCACCATTTTAATGCTGGTGCAATTGTTAGCACGATTGTGAATGCTGGTGCGATAGTGTGATGCTGAGTCCTGGCGTATTGGTGAGTCCACAGGACCTGGAAGTACAGATGACAAGAGACCTGCTGTCCCATAACGAGATTATCTGTTGGAAAAAAATGCCAGTTTTTCCAAGATCTAACCAACGTGTAAGAGAAAAAGGTAGAAAAGAAGAAGAATCTCCCTCCCCGCATCACACTATCCGGTTAAACCTGTAGGATAAAGATAAAAAAAAAAAAAAAAAAACACTATGCTTCTTAGAGAGAACATGAACTGGAAATTTTTATAGAGGAGGCAGAAGAGGAATGACTATGCACCATTGCCAAATATGCTCATTATTAAGCAAACGTATCTGAGTCGTCAGCATCATTTCGACCTGGAAATAAACACCACAAAGTTAGTTACAGCTGGCTAGCCGAATTTTTAACGTATCACTAGTTTCTCACTTATTACTGTTGCTGGTAGCCTTTTAGCGAATATTAAGTAATTTTTCTCTACTGTATATTAGTGTCGCATCTCTTGCTTCTAGGTTGTATTCAGTTATTTCTAGTCACAGTATCATCCTGTATGTCGAATAAATGGTCACATCTAATACCGTCATGAACCTTAATACTTTAT
>NC_136967.1:18090679-18270679 GCF_032717465.1 Coenobita brevimanus
GGATAGTTGGTCAGATGAATCGGCCAACCAGCACCATAATTTGGCGAGGAATGAATTCTGCAGCTCAATCTGTACGTGAAGGCGGAGATTTAAATTTTCCTTATAATAATAATAATAATAATAATAATGATAATAATAACAATAATGATATTAGTAATAATAGTAATGATAATAATAATAATAAGAAGTGATGCCAAGACACAGCATACTCGTTCCCCACAATCATTTTAGTGCTTACGTATAAACACAACAGGATATCTAGTCAAAGATGTCACTATCAGATTTGGAGTAAATCGGGTGATTATTGACGGTTTTATGCCCATTTGAAATTTTAGGCCCGACCCACCTGACACTAACCCCTCTACTGCTAACTGGGGGGGGTGACCCCCCTGATATAATGAGGCATGATATAGGATGCGGATTTGAAAAATGCACCTTTAGGTTATGCTTTCATGTCGATATCATGAATTTGAAAGGAGTTATGGCAAAACATGTTTTTTTATTTTGTGGGACTACAGCCTGAGCCTTGGCCCAATTTTGCCTGATATTTAATCAGGTGATCAAAAGTTCATAACCCATTATTCCTATAATTTTAGTCAAAATCGCTCCATTAGTTTTCTCGTAAAGTTGTTAACAGACAGACAAACAAACAAAGAGAAAACTATAGCCGTCTCGGAACCCCTCCAGGTCGAGGACAGGTAATAATAATAATAATAATAA
Source organism: Coenobita brevimanus (assembly GCF_032717465.1). NCBI lineage: Eukaryota > Metazoa > Arthropoda > Malacostraca > Decapoda > Coenobitidae > Coenobita > Coenobita brevimanus. Next base: position 18,091,400 of record NC_136967.1, read on the forward strand.
TAATAATAAATATGTTGCAGTAGGTACCTCATCTCCTTGCCTCCTTTCCTCTCTACCTCCTTTTCTTCGCTCCCTCTCCGATTTGCTTTTCCTGATCTTGTCTTCTGTAATTGTCTCCTTGCTTTCCCTGCACTCTTCCTGTTTGCCTATAGTTATTGCCCAGCACCACATCTCTCTCTCTCTCTGTTATGTCTTCCCTTGCCTCTCCTTCTTCACTACCCCTGTCGATCGCGGTTTATACCCTTTTTTCATATTCCCGTCTCTCCTTTAGCGTGCCCTTTATATCTATGCTTCCCCTTCGTCACTCTTCATAATCGTTGCTAATTAATCTTCTCTTCTTATTTTCCTCCATTCTTTTTCCTTTTTACTATTTACTTTCATAGCTTTCATCTTTTCCAATATTATTTCCCATCTTTTCTTTCCCATTTCTGTTTCCTCATTCTCTCTTTTTCTCCGAATCTTCACTCGCTTTTTCCACATTTATTCCCTTCTCCCATCTTCCTTTTTGGAAATGCTTCGACCGCTGCTTCTCCCCTTTTCACTGTCCCTGTTTATTCCTGTTTGTTTTGCATCCCTTCATCGTTCCATCCTTTAACGCTTGTGTTGTCTTTACATTCCATCATCACTTTCGCTCGATGCGTCACTATTTCCCTTCTCCACTTTCCTCTTTTCATATACGTTTGGTATTCTCACGTCTCACAATCTTCATCTTCTTACACAGCTCCAACAATCGGTCCCTTAGTCACAGATAACGGAGAGCACACTGATGATGAAACTATGATGAAGAAAATTCTTAATACTTTCTTTGCGTCAGTATTTCCAACAGACAGTATACATATAATTCCTGCTGTTTCCCCAGCTCCTTTAGAAGAGGGCGACATAATCAATGACATTACAGTTAGTGAGGGCGACATACTACATGCAATTAGCAAATTAAAAGAGAATAAAACACAGGGACCGGACAAAAATATCACCACGTATATTAAAGCAAGATTTGCATTTAGAAAGCTTAATTTTTAAACCAGCATCACCAAGCTTTTGTAAGAGTAGGTCTAATTTCTGGAGATGGTCTGTGATATCATTTGTTGCGATGATAATATCGTCAAGATAAACAAATATTCCTTGTCCTAAAATTCCAGACAATAAGTAATTCATAAGACGCTGGATTGTGTCCGGGGCTGTCCTCAGTCCCATGGGCATCCTTCTATACTCATAGTGTCCTCTATTTGTGGAAAAGGCAGTGTATTTACGTGACTCCTGATCTACAGGAATTTGATAATAACCATTTAGCAAATCGATCGTGGAAAATACATTATTTTCTGGTCCAATATTCTGTAGGATGTCGCTTAGAAATGGCATGGGAAATCTGTCTGGGACAGTGTGATTGTTTAGTTTTCGGTAATCTACTACCGCACGCATTTCTCCATTTCGTTTGGGCACGAAGAATAATGGGGCATTCCACGGGGAGACTGATGACTCAATAATTCCAAGTTTTAACATTTCATCGACATACTGGTTTGCGAGTGTACGCTGAGATTGTGGGATCCGGTAGGCCGGTACAAAAATTGTGGTGTATCTGGGTGCATATTAATCTTGTGATTAATCACGTTAGTACACCCTAATTGTTCTCCGGGTAATGCTACGGTGTCCCTGTGTTTTTCCACCAGGTTAACAAATCATTTTCTTCATCAGATTCACCTGAGTGAATTAAATACTCTTTTATGCTTTCTCTATCCGTAGATTTTATCTCACTTGTGACTCCAGCTAAAACTATGTCCATTACAGGGGCGGAACATTTTTCAATATCAACTATACAAGTCCCCTTTCCCTTTTTCAACTGTACTTCCCCATTCATGTGAGTAATTAGAAATATCTGAGTTTACCCATCGTCGTTCATCTGACATGATGCGTTTTCTACTGACAATCCTTTTACTTTACATAATTCTTCTAAGACAAGAACAGGACTATTCCGTAACTTGCTCTTTATGGTAACTTTCATGTAGAAGTTAGGTGGTATAACAAAATCATTGGTGAGATGGGCGGGAAAAACTGATAAATCAGTACTGTTACCTGGGTTTCTAGTCCTGGAGGCTGAAAGGGGGGGGTGAGTGGATCTATAGCCTACACTCATCTGTTTGTGTATGTTTGTTTAAGCTTTTAATATTACCAATTCTTTTTGGTTCTGTTTTACTAATCGGTGAGGGCTCTGATGGTATTTCCTCTATGAATTCATTATCAAAGTCTATTCCATTCATTTGTGGGAGTATAGTTATTTTCTTTGTTCTCATGCATCTTAAGCCCAGTAACATATGAGCTTTAATGCTAAGTTTTCAACGCTATAAAAAATGCAGAGATTGGTCTTGTAGTCTCTGTGAAACTGATGTTTAATCGTATCATACATTTTACTGTGATTTGTTTGCCATCTACTGTATATAAGTCTAAATCAGATTCTTCCAGAAAAGTTACTTTCTTCTTATTTCTAAAAATTCTATTTATTTTTTCTTGTGTTAATAAGTTCACTGGAGAGCCTGTGTCCAAAAATAAGGAAACGTTTTGATCCTCACATACAGCTGGTATCAAGATACACTCATTTCCCAACATGCCTCCTATGTGAATTTTAGACTTGCTTTTCTTTACGTTTGTTCGTTTTTTGTCATGACTTGGTCTTCCCCTGATTTGAAATTAGACACTGATTTTTCTACTGTTTTGCAGTTACTGGTCCAATGCCCTTGGCAACGATGATGTCTACAGTAGCGACCAAATCCTTGTGTCTTTTGTCTATCCTCTTTTGTTTTGATAAAGCATTCATTCTTTGTGTATCCTGGTTTTGCACAATAATGACATAGAATGGACCTATCTCCTGACTGTGATCTGTGAGATGACTTCCCATATTTAGTGGTGTCTGTGGCGCGAGATCTGCTTGGACTGTGCGAAAACTTACGAAACTGCCTGGAGCCTGGTGTTTGTGATCTTAGTCTCGACGTGTTTGGTTGTTTGCTCTGCCTGCTTTCGGGTCGCGATCGATTTTGTTCTCTGTTTGGGGTAGTTGTAGCTCTTTTCACAGCTGATACTGTCTCAGGCACTCTCATTCTACCAGAATGTGATTGTGTTTCGATCACCCCTGCTTTGATACACTGCATCTCTACCTCATCAGTAAGTCTAGTAAGCACATACATGGGGTGTGCGCTATCGTCTTGGCGATCTTGAGAGTCCTATCAGGTAATTTACACAAGGCAGTTACATAACCAATGATATCCACGACAAGGTCTGGGGACATCTTTCCATCTCCTGTTATATAGTTTTGAATGGCGAGTTGCTTGAAGAGGTAGAGTGTTTTAAATATCTAGGGTCACATGTTGCTGTTTATGGAAGAATAGATGCAGAAGTGAAGTTTAGAATAAATGAAGTAGGAAAGGTGCTGGGAGGAATGAAAAAAGTGTTTAGATGTCGTTCGCTTAGAATGGATGTAAAGAGAAGGCTGTATGAGGGTGTTGTGGTACCGACTGCGTTATATGGGGCTGAAACATGGAATATGGGTGTAGCAGAGAGGAAAAGTTTGAATGTAATGGAGATGAGGTGTCCGAGGAGTATGTGTGGAGTGACGCATATGGATCTAGTGCGGAATTATGAAGTGCGAAGGAGAACTGGAATTGTTCGGGAGATGGCTGGTAGAGTTGAGCAGAGGGTGTTGCGATGGTTTGGGCATATGGAGAGAATGGATAATGAACGATTGGTGAAAAAGATAACTAGATCTGATGTGAGAGGTGTAAGGCTGAGAGAAAGACCACGAATAGGATGGATGGACAGTGTGAAGAGAGCGCTGGATGCGGGAGGGATGTCTGTTGAGCGAGGAAGAGTGGCTGTGCATGACAAATAAATGGAGAAAAATTGTGAATGAATAAATGATGACACAGCCCTGAGGGGATATTCTCCCGCATTTGGTCTGATCAGCTAGTCGGGTCAGGTACGGGTAAGGGGATAGGTTTATTATGATGTGGCAGGGGTAAACCAGCTCTGCTGTCGGGCCCTGCTGCGGATGTCACTGACACCACTGCGCAGTTGACCCTCATGCAGTGTGGTGCGGCGAATATCTGTCCCTTCTCCCCTTTGAGGCTAAGATGCGAATGAATGTGTTTGAATGGATGAGTAAATGGGGAGCGTGTCGTCCTGTCTCGGCTACCTCCCTTTCCTTGGGGGAAGCAGCCTAGGTATATAGATAGATAGGTAGATAGTTATCCAGTTTGAGTTTTCTAAGGTAGCTAATAATATTTTTATGATTGTGGAGACATCGGCGGTTATTTCACTGAGCACATGATTTGTAGTGTGCTCCCTTACAAGATCAACAATCTTATGTAATTCTGGGATTATACCTGGCAAAAAGTTCATGCCTCCAGAAAATGTCTTCAAAAATTCGGTTTTAAATTCATCATATGTCTTATCTCGGAGAAGTTTGTCTGACCTAAGCAAGTTTCCTGCTGGACATCTTTCCTGACTAATCCAAGAGGAAAAAATAGCAATTTTCTCTTGTCCATCTGTAATGTGCCTTTTTACGAAGATTTGTTCGCATTGATTAACCAGTGAAATGACATCAATACGGTCTTTTTTTCTGTGCCAGAGAAGTTTGGGGCAGTTTTATCCTCATGATAAACGTATATCTGAGTTGGATCCGTGGTATTCATCTTCACTGGTTGCTCTGCTACTTTAACTTGGATTTGTTTATCGTTGTGTGAAGGAATAGTGGAATAGGTTTTCCCTGAACGATGAACTATGTTAAGTATATTTTCATAGTTATGCATGTCAGAGACAATGTTCTCACTCGCTACATCAAAGGGGGTTTGCCAATCGTCATCATTATCGTCTAGAATTGAGGTATTAGTTATTTTATTTTAGTTTGCGGTGAATTTTGTTGGGTGGATGTGTTGCCCTGGTGCTCTCCTAATTGTGTATCCGCAGTGGGCGCTAACTGTGTATCATCTGGTATTAACACGGGTGGAGGCAAAAATATTCCTGTCATATCATTTAGCTAAAAAGAATTCATGTTGCTAAGGTATGTGTTGTAATTATAATATGGAGTCCTTAATTAGCTTAATTAGCTTATAAGGTCATTATAATATGTATATAATATGTATTAATATATTAGTACTATTAACTGTCGATGGTACGCCATTTTCGCGTGACCGAGCAATGTATTAGGACTCCATATTATAATTACAAATCATAATAGATAGATAGATAAATAGATAGGTAGAGAGACAGATAGAAGCAGGGAGTCAGATGATGAGAAGGTACTGTGTCTGCAAGAATCGAGCAATGCTAAACATGCTTACACACTCTTAACTCAAGGAATGCTTTATAGGCACACGACAGCGCCTAGTGACCATACACACACATACACACATACTCACACACAGGCTTCTAGAACTTTCCACTCACAAGGAACACACGTGACACAACCTCTGCTACACCAGAATTTAGGAAAGAGAGCTCAGAAGGAGACAAGCCATACAACAGACAGGACGCAGGGAGAAGGGCTTAGCAACTTGAGAGAGAGACAGAGAGAGCGAGACAGAGAGATAGCTAGCGGGACTCTACTTTATACTCCGCTCTGTGTGAGAGACTTGTTAATATTTCCAAGACAAATAAAAATAGTCCCATACTATTCTTTACCTCTCCTGTCACTACATGACAAATGGGAAAGAAGATTATCTACTTACAAGCTACTCAAATATAACAACCGCTCGCCCACAAGTCTAATATATATAAAACTCCACTACAAGTAACCACAAAGGAACTACAAAGTCTTTCATGACAGTGTTATGAAACACGTATTTTGTTATGTCTTAACTAAATAGATGAGTAAAGAGTTGTAATGAATGATAGATAGTGACTGTATAAGTGTATATATAAAAATAAATAAAGGAGGTGTTTGTATCTAATTTAAAGCACTGAGAAGAAATGAGTAAGTATAATTACACCCACTTGATACAGATGTTCATTCGGAGAGGTGAGTCGAAAGCAGCTGTCGATCTCGGAAGATAAATGCAGAGATGAATGAAGATCTCCTCTCGATATTTCTAGGGCTGTTTTGATGGGCGATATTACCCAGGAAATTCCATGGCCTGATGAATGTAGTGGTTAACAGCTGTATTCACAGGCGAACCTCACCACAGAACGTCGAATTCCCACTCAATACTATGGAAATAAATGAGTATGAGTAGGAGCTATGTGAAGAATGAGTAACGAGTAGTGGGTGAGAAGTGCCTGGTGTGTCACACGTTGATTGGCGTGGCATCGTCTCAGCGAACACGCATGGTGACGTCGTCTCAGCAGATACACATGGTGACGTCGGCTTCCCACACTGGTAGCTATGGTGAGTAACTAAGTAGCGATGAGTAACCTGAGTGAGGAAAGGTGAGTAAGATGCGTTATAAATATGGCTCTGGTGTTTTGCTGCGTCGTCTTGACCTGCATCAGCACTGGAGTTAGGGTTGCTGTAGGAGAGAGAATGTTGTTGCTTTGTTCTTGCTTTTTGTTTACTTGTTTTGTTTTTTATTCTTCTTGCTACTGCTTGAAGTTGCGTGAAGAAGATTATAGTGTTGTCTTGTAGACTTGTTATTTGTAGTTAAATGTAGAGTTTGTTGATCCTCACTCATAACTTGTCGTTGCTATTCTATGCTCGTAAACTCGTAGGCTCATAGACTCGTAAACTCATAGACTCGTTCTTCTTATTGTATACTCGCTTGTGGTTACTTGAGCATAGAACTGTAGTAATGTAGAATCAGCTGTAGAAATGGAGCTGATCTCCGTTACAGTTTCGCCTGCTTTTGTAGAAATGATGGTTCGTAGGCGTAGAGTCAATCGTTACTGTGCTGCCACCATTCATTGTTGAAACTTCGTAGCCACCATTTACATTTATGTAACTCTTTAGTCTTGTAATAGGTGAGTCTTAAGTTTTTGTTAAAGTTATTTTGGTAATTGAAGAGCAGGAGGAGTTAAAGATGAATACAGGGAGTTGATCTTGATTTATTATCTTCAAAGAAAGTCTAAGTTGAGCAGCATGTGTATTACATAGGGACTTAATTTACCAAGTCTTGTTGGACCCCTCTTCTTATTTGATCTCTCCACTACTTGCCGGTTCTATGGCCTCCCTCTTTCTGAGCTCTGATTCTTACATTCTTTTTTAGCAGGGGTCGTGTCACGTGTGCTATACTGTCATGGAAACTTCTAGAACACTGTACGTCTGTGTGTATGTACAGCTTCCGGTGCACGACCAGCATTCCTTCAATTTAAGAGTTGCAAGCTAATTTCCTTTTGCTTGATTCTCGCTGATACACTACCTATTTCACACCCTGGCTTGGTACTTCTATCTATCTATCTATGAGTTGTATTATTATAATATGGAGCCCTGACAAGGGCATGGGTGAGGTGAAAGGCAGAGGTCAGGGGTAAGCGAGGGAGGGAAGAAGGAGGAGGAAGGAGACTGAAGAGGAAGAATGATGAAAGTAAGAGAGCAGGCATAAAAAAAGGGAGATGAGGAGAGGGGGAGGTAGCAAGAGGGAGTCTAAGGAGTAGGGGAAGGTGAAAAGTAGAGAGCAGGTGTAACAGAAGGGGAGAGGAGAAGCGAAAAGGAATGAGGAAGGGAGAGGAAGAATTAGGGGAAGAGAGAGAGAGAGAGAGAGAGAGAGAGAGAGAGAGGGAGGAGGGGGGAGGGAGCAGTGATTTTACAGTGCTTCTTAGGTGGTGTGGCATTAATATTAATTTTAAAGAAATTTAATCATACAACATTGATGAATTACAGGGTTTAAGAACAGAACATCCAGGCTGAATGTGTCCATCGTCCAGACTCAAGGAATGTGCTGTACAAGAAAATATAACAAGGAACATCATTAACAACTAAACTACTTGAAGAAAGCAACGTCTAAGAGATATTATTAATACAAAAATGAAGCTAAATAACAAGACAAAGGACACCTTTGATAGCCGAGCCCATCCGGGCAGAATTCTAACGGGATGGAAATAGCGCGGCACTGACTGAACTCTTAAATGATTTTTTTTTTTCTACTCACATACTGACCCAATACAGCTAACATCCCAGTGCTCTGCTGTGCCTCTGTGTGGTGTGTCATGTTTGCGACTTTTCTGGTGCGATGAAGTCACTGCACGGGGTCCATAAATAGTACTGCAATGTTACTGGCTCAGACAATTTTAATGCCATTGAAAACAAAATGGAAAATGTGTAATTTCACCGGACTGGATTTTGAAGTTGAAATTACATGTTCCCATCTAATATGCTATAGCAGTAGCCGTGTGTGTGTGTGTGTGTGTGTGTGTGTGTGTGTGTGTGTGTGTGTGTGTGTGTATTTTGGGCAGCCGAAACTACACATTTAAATCGCACCAAAATTGGCACAGAAATCGCAGAAAATTCGCTGATGTGAAAAAACCTGGTCCCATCACGATTGAAAAACTTTTACTATATTTAATGAGTGATCACATTTTGACCAAAAAACGCCGCTCCTGGAGCCCGGCATAGGATCTCCATAGAATTTTTTGCCCACAGGTACAACTAAAGTATTTCGCACTTGCGTTCGGACAACTTGGGTTCCATTCCCGAAGCTGCAAATAACACGATCAATTTGTTAGCTGCAAAAAATCCAAGTGACAACTTTACACGAGAAGAGCACATAAACGCTAGAGCCCTACGCAGGAGCAAGTGTGAGGGGCCCGAAGGGCCCACGAGCATTTGTTCATGTTTAGAGAGCTGCAGCACTTCCCTTGGCAATCAGTTGTACAGTAGTAAATCTGTTAAACTGTTGTTGGAAGCATTATCATATTAACTTACCACACAGAGCAGTTTTCGCCAAAGGTCTTCGTAGCTGACATGTGTATTTTCAGTTGTTACAGATTTTCCAAGTTTTGTGAGTTCATTGGTGTCCAGATTCACACCCAGAATGTCCGAATATATTCTTCAGCGTAAAGCCATTGGAATAACTGCTGTTGGATGTCACTCCATGCGCAACCGGAGTCACTCCTTCGATGAGATACCTTTGAACACATAAATTCTCTGGCCACTGACAAAGTATGATATTTAGGCCTACTGGATTTTTACTAATGCGCTGATAGCCTGTTGGTTCAGGTAGCAGCAGTGTATGCAACTTTCACCAGCTTTTAACCTTGTTCCCAAAACTATAGCTTAAAAAAGAAAAAAATGGCCTTTCCAACTTATGACAGCTTTCCCACTTTTTTTTTTTTGTGTGTGTGTATGCGTTCACACATTTTGCTAAGACAGTTTCTTATGATAAGAGGAATTTACATTCTAAGCTCATCATTTAACCTTCTCTCTGTTTATTAATTTTCACAGGTTTACTGATCTCAGCATAGAAATATATATTTTTCCTCTTTCATCCAAATTCCTTTTTTGCATCCATCCCATACTGTACACCTTTTCCTTGTCTCTTCCACTTCTCATTCTATCATCACATACCTACTTACTGTACTTGTCTTATTAACTGACGTCTATCCAGTACCCCGTATCCTTTCTCAGTCTGTACCAAACACTCTCTCTATGCTGTCCACAGATTTTCAATATCCATCCCGTTTCATTTTATGAACCCGGACTCTTCCATTATGTTTGCTTTTATCCCTCGGTCACTTCTTTGACTTTCAGCCTTTTTATATTTTATTCTCCCTCTCATGGAGGCAGTGTACAGACCCAGATAACTTTTTATGAAGGGTCCTAAACAGAATGATATAATTTATTTTCATAGTGTAGTATTTTTAAAACTTTACTTACTATTTTTTCATATAGCTATAGTATTTTCACATTATTCAATATGTTTATAGTATTGAGTTGGTGCAGGTTTTGCAGATTTTTTTTGTAAGTTCACTGGTGTCCAAAACCAACATTGGAATGTTGGGACAGGTTGTATATAATAAAGCCATTGAAATAGGAAACACACTTTTAGAAAATAATCCTATACCTGTCCAAAGTCACCCCATGCCATGCCTGTCTCAAGTCATCCCATACCTGTCTGATGTCATCTTTGTTGATTCACCCGATATTGTCCAGAGTCACCCCATATCTGTCCAGTCACCTCATACCTATCCAATCACTCCACTCTACACCTGTCCAAAGCCACCCCTTACCTGTCCAGTCATCTCAGCCTTGTCTGATGTCACCCCATACTGGTACGGTACTTATCTGAAGTAGTCCTGTAGCAGCCTGCAGTCATCCCAGCATCATCATCTAATTATATTCCTATTCATGAATCTAATACAAATGCTGCATCATGCAAAACCTGTTGCACCATCAATAAGCAGAACTTTCATTTAATGGACTTTTCAATGTGCTGGACAAGAACAAATTTTATATTCCTTGAGGCTGTATTATAACTGTCTGTCATCTTACATGGAGTTAACTGTGGAGTCCATAGACAGTAACAAGAGGATGTTATGGTAATACTGTATGATATATGGTGTGAAGACTGGAGTTAATGACAGGCTTTGTTTCAGGTGCAGACCATAAGCTGTGCTCCAAGAGGAGGGGAGCAGATGCAAAAAAAAAAAAAAAAAAAAAAAAAAAAAAAAAAAAATCTCATTCTTGTGATGATCTGTTTATCTATTTAACTTTATCATGAGAAGAAACACTCCTCTTCACTTCTTCGTCTCATGCTTGAATCATTGTGACTGTGTGGTGCTCCTGACTGCGAAATCTGTATACCGGTAGCATCTACATTTGTACAGCAAATATTTACACTGTACTTCTACGTTATAATTCTATATGAGGATTTGTATTCTTATTATGGTTCTGGTGTCATGTGTCCATACCATGTATTTGTGATATTGTATTATCTTGACATGAGACAGATAGATTCTTAATATTGCCCTCCTCTGTCAAGGTAAATTTTTATTCAGGGATGAAATTATCAGCCAGTAAGGTAAAGTGCTGTGATGGCTGGAGCTGAAGACACTGTGTGTGTGAAATTTAAATGTCATCATTGTGGAAAACATTTCATTAGTAAAAAAAATAAATAAATAGCAGGCACACACTTCTTCACACAGAAGGCAAAAACTTTGACTGTGATCAGTGGGGGAGACGGTTTGCTTGCAAGAAAAATCTGGTTGAGCACTCTTCAGATTCATGCCAAGGTGAAGCATCATTATAAGTGTCATGAGTGTGGAAAACTTTTCACCAAAAAGAGCAGCCTTACCAGACATTCACTTATTCTTACTGGTGTGAAAGGTTTCCAGTGTAATGAGTGTGGAAGATTATCTCGCAGAAGCAACCTCACTGACCACATGGTGACACACTCGGCAGTCAAAGTTAATTTCTCTTGTGATCATTGTGGAAAACAATAGTCACAGAAGAGTAGCCTCACTCGACACACACTTTCTGACTCAGGAAAGAAAATCTTTGTTTGTGAAGAATGTGGTAAGGAGTTCTTATGTAAGAGTTACCTTCATGAGCACTTACTAATTCATCAGGGGGTCAAGAGATTCGAGTGTGATGACTGTGGGAAACTGTTTGCTAGGAAAAGAGACCTGCCCAAGCATAGTCACACTCACACACAAGAGAAAAGCTTCCATTGCAATCAATGTGGTAAACTGTTTGCAAGAAAGTGTAACCTAGATGAGCACTTATTGACACACTCTGCCCTGAAGTATAGCTATGGATGTGAGGAATGTGAGAAAGTTTACAAAGAAGTGTAGTCTCAATAGACTCTTACTCACTCAGGACAGAAAGGATTTAGGTGTAGTGAGTGTGGTCGGGAGTTTCTTCGTAGAGTTACCTTGATGAGCACCAGTTGACCCATAGTAGATTTAGAAACTTCAAATATACTAAGTGTGGAAAACTGTATACTAGGAAACGAGACCTCAAGAAACACATGCTGACTCACCCTGGTAGGATGAACCTAGACTGTGGTGAGTGTGTAAGTTATTTTTGTAGTAAAAGTGATACTGCTCAGCACACATTGAATCACATCAAGAATATTCATCTGTCAGACGTTGGTGATTTTTTGTTTTTTTCAAGGAAATCAAGAAGATAAAGACAGCTGAGAGTAATGCTGGATGACAGGAGAAATGAAATTCAAACATTAATTACGTCTTATAAATGGAAATAATTTAACATCCCAACTTTACAGAGAAGAAAAGTAGGTATCCAGCAGAGTAAAAGAATTCCATTTTGTTCAACTGGGTGTATTCCTAAAGTCTTTCAGGGTGCGACTTGCGTTTTAAGAGTTATTTTCACCTGTGAATGAAAATTTAGGTTTGTTACAAAATTATCCTGATAATATGCCATTCCATTTACAATTACAGTTGATTGCTCTGCAATGAACTTTTATATAATCAAGTTTTGTATCACTTGGAGGTCAGGTTACTTGTTCATTACTGGATATGCCTGAGTCCACAGTTATTCCCTTAATGCTACTAGACCATCCATCCATCCATCCATCATCTAATCCTGTGTTGCTCCATGATGAGCGTAGGAGCCCAGGGCTAGGCAAGTTGGTCCTGACATTTAAGATGAGAGTGACCAGCCTCAGTCATCCCTGAGTGGCATTACGTGAGCAATGAACCCCAACCACTCCTTGGATATAAAGCTGCACAGGCTCAATCAGTGGTTTTATGAATGCTGTATGTCTAATAAGAAAAGCTGTCCTATTAGTATCATCTGAGGTTTGTTTAATTACAATTATCACATTCTTAAAAGTGGAAGCTCTCACATTCCAAGTCACTAAATGATAAGTAAAAAGTATATGTGATATCTGCTTTAAACCAAATATAAAAAGATGTGTAGTGGGCAAACAGAGAGCATCTGGTACCTGGTCGTCATTTCATGTTGGTTATCATTTTATCATTGATGAGTGGCTGAGATCCAGTATAAAGAAAAATACAAGTATACGGGAACGAAGATATTGCATACAGTACAGTGCTGAATGAAATGATACATACATTCTGACACATACTAGCCATGCCTTTCAATGCCCTAACTCTGTCATGTAGACTTTGCTACCTACAGCCTGATAAAGCTGTAGGGTAGAGTTGTTACATCACTTGGGTTAGGAAAAGAGAAACGGTTCACGTCATAATTCCCCCGAAACTGGATCCATTTATTCCTGTCTTTTACTCAGGTCTCTTGCTTCCTCAACTTCCTCTCTCGCAAAAATTCACTTACCGAAGGCCATTATCTTAATGTCCCACAAGGTCTACTTCACTCACATATCTTCAGTTTTGCCTCTGTGGCTATACAATCTAAGAGTCTTTTTCTCTTTGATTAGTTGATGGCGTTGCTGTGCGTCTCTCACCTGTAACACTTGCTTTTTCTCTCTCTTGTCTTTGCAGCCTAAATATATTTCTCTATTGTTCTCTCTCCACTGCTTTCATTATGGCTCTTTCATTCATCTATATATCATTATTACACAACTCCTGGCGGAAGGTTGTGGTGATTGTCATCTTCTCACTTGATGCAGTGCTGCATACTTCTTTCTTCTTTATCATTCTTTTTCTGTGTCTGCCCCCATCCTTCCCATTTTTCCCATTCTTCTTGTTATTTTTTTTTTATACTCTTCTGTTTTCCTTCAAGTGGCTTTACAGTGTGTAACCCTGGAAGCCATTTACAACACTGGGGTGGTAACCATATAACCAAATACAAGGGTTATTTCGAGGCTACTATGGTGTCCCTGTTAACTGTGTTGGGACACAGATGTGGTGTTCATCTGGGAACCACATCTGGGAACCAAATCTCCAGACTCTCCCCCGCACAAGGAAACGTTGGTTCACTGCATGACCAGTCCTTCATGGACGATTGCTTCTATGTGGTTTATCTGTCTGCTCAACCAGACAGACTGAGGTTGGTTTAATACTCATCATCATCATCATCATCATCATCTTCATTCAATCCATTGTTGCCCCATGACGAGTGTAGTAGCCCCGGGCTGGGCAAGTTGGTCCTGACACCTAAGATGAGAGTGACCAGCCTCACTTATCCATGAGTGGCATTACGTGGGCAATAAACCCCAGCCAGTCCTTGCACGGACTCAATCCGATTGGAGCGCTTTAATTGGCCACTAAACCACCATGCGCCATACTTTGGTTACATAGTTACCACCCACCGTAGTTTCCTGGTATACGGGAAACCATTTGGCTTGTCACATGCAGACAGAAGGAAGAGGAAAGTATGAAGGAAAGAAGACAGAAGAGGAAGGATGGAAAGAAAGAAGTGGCCTTCCATGCCAAATAAACCGTAATTCCTTGTTTCTCTCTACCATATTCAACTTTGACCATCCATATAAATGACCACACATTACCACACACTTTGTGCCCCTGTCACTTTCTACAAATACCTTGTCTCTAAAAAAAAATCCAACAACAACAGCAGAGCAGTTAGATGGGCAGAAGCAAGATGCTTGATGAAGTAGAATGTATTTGGTAATTTTTATTTCATACTGGCATTGCCAAGATAAATTGAGAAATGAAACTGTCTTACTTTTTATTTGCGAATGTCATTCCGTGACAGCCATATCAACATATTTCAATTACCAGGACGTCTTGCTAGTCATAATAAAAGCATTTGAAAATTGGGAAGAAAAAAGTCAGACACAGTCAGATGACTTAAGCCAAGTAACTATGGAGTAAATTAACTTTCAAGTGTCAAACTTTGGGTGGATTTGTGTATATTTTTACCTTATTTTATTAATAAGTCGCTACCAAGTTAAACAAGCATCCATTAGCATATAAGCAGAGGGAAAATAAACGGAAGAGTACTATTGCTCTGCTATTTGGAAATCCTCAAAGTCAAAACAATAATAAGCTGAGAGACACTTGTCCGCTTCTCTGCCCATAGATTTTCTCTTCTATTATGTGCTACGGAAGAAAATAATGGACATTCTGTAAGCATGAAGTAGCTGAAATAGAAGAGCAGGCAAACTTTATCTTGTGATGGTGCAGCAAGGTCCGCACTGAGCTGGTTCTACAGATAGTTTAAATGATTATGGCTTTACTTTCACATCATAGCAACTGAAGCTGTAGGAAAAAAAAAAAGTATTTGTACAGGTAATGGAAGGAATTTTTACTACAAGTGTAAATACTGACTAGTGATTCATGTGTGCTTTATGTCCTGTGCATCTCGCTAATTTCATCCACACAGGATTGTTATTAGCTCTTTTGTTCTCAACCAAGCCACTCTTTGTCACCCTCCTTAGTTTCTTTACATGTATCTTTTTTGTTTTTTGAACATTAGTAATGTTTTGGAAGAATGACATACATCAAATGCTGAAACTTATAGCTGTTGCTCTAGCTCTAAAATCTATTACACAGAAAAGTAGTTAGCCAATGTTATGAATGGTTTTCTGGATAGTATTAGATTAAAGCTTGTCATAATAATAAGAGAGACAGACTAGTAGTGAATGAGCCATTTTTGTATAATGTTTGAATGTTTCAATATGTGGTATATTGGTAGAGAATAATAGCTATGATAACAATACAGAAATTGCTAACAGTAACTTATAGGTACAGGGATACCTGGATGTTTACGTGAAAAAACTAGCTAATGAAATCTAAACAATGGCCCTGTTAGATAAAATGTGTGTGTGTGTGTGTGTGTGTGTGTGTGTGTGTGTGTGTGTGTGTGTGTGTGTGTGTGTGTGTGTGTGTGTGTGTGTGTTTTAACATAAATTCCTTAAGTGCCAGTTATGCATTTATGGAAGAGTAGTACATCTGTGAAGAGGTCAAAAGTCTGTATTTGAGTTCAGTGATTAGGTCCATGTCCATCATCCATGTTCAGTGACTGGGTTCGTATTGATGTCCAGTGACGTGGTGTCCAAGCCTTCAGTGACAACAGCTCTCAGGAATGCAATTCTGTAATCAGAAGGAGTACAATGTAATACTAAAGATAATCAAGATTAAAATTTGATTAGCACTATAATATTAACTTATTCTATCCGTGGACTTTATTTTTATCCAGAACCTTACATTCAGCATAGAACACCCTAGTAGTGAATGGCTTTTTGAAGGCTGACACTAGTGGTTGTTTAATGTGGCAGATCCAGAATAACTATGTGGCTACACCGCTTGATTATGCAAACGTCCCTCAACTTCTTCCTTACCCCCTCAAAAGGAGGATGGTAGACTGAAGACGAGCAGTTTTAACCTACAGTCCACTGAATTTACATTTAAGATGTGCCATGGGACAAAATAACAACATTATGCATGATTAAAAATAATGCAGTCTTCTACTGTAGTTATAATCATAGGCACGTTGGTGTAGGAGGATTCTTTCTGTCAGCGTGAAGAAGAAAAGATGATTACATTGCTTACAAGTCACTGCCACCTGGAGATTAGAGCTGGAGGGTCTTATTTCTTACTTCTTACCAGTTTTAATAGGACACAGTAGATCTGGTGGACAATCTGTGGGAAGAAAAAGTTGGTTATTTTCTTCTGATTAAGGATGATACCTTTAAGGCAGAGATACATATAATTATATAAACACGTGAAGGTACACTTCTCACAAAAAAATCATGGACAGTAAGGCATGAGAAAGAGAGAGAGAGAGAGAGAGAGAGAGAGAGAGAGAGAGAGAGATACTAAGGAGTTAAATGCTCACCTCCTGGATCATTTAGAACAGCGCAGCAGACACAGTCAAAGGAATCACACAAGTCATCCTCCCAATCCGTGCAGTATATATACTCCTGTAACGAACGAGGAAAGCACCTCCCCTCTCTCGAGGCACACACTGTAAGACTGCAGAGTTGAGGTGAAAGTTGGATTACTTATGTGAATAGTTATGAGCTCTTTTACTCATCTTAGTAAGGGCTTTTCGAAGTCGTGGGATTGGGCATGAAGACAACATTGTCTGTTGGCTAAAAAATACTCTGATTTGCCAAGCTGAGAGGAAGGCCGGGTTACTTATGTGAAGAGTTAATGGGTTCTTTCAGTCAGCTCAGTAATGGCTTTCTGAACTGAGGGGGAGGAGGTCAGACACAAAGATAACACTGTCCAATGGCTCCAGCACAATCAAACCTTCCAAGCTGAGTTGAAAGATATACTGCGAACCCCCTCAACCTGGATGATGTGCTCTTCAGTTTAGTCTTGCTGCCAACTGAGGATTTTACTGAACTTGGGAGAGGCATCTCATACTGAAGAGATTTATTAATGTTGTATATAAACTCCCATTTCAAAAAGTCCATTATAAGCTGAAGGAAATCATGAGATGATAAGAACAAAATGCAAAAAGATGCTCTACGGCTCAGAGGATTGCGTAATTACTGAGTCCTTGAGCCTGATGATTTAGTTTTTGATGTGGGAGTGTCTCCTGAAGCGCTACCCTCCCCCGCCATGCCCTCTCCTCCTCTGCCCTCCCCTACCCTGTCCTTCTCTACCCTTTCCTTCCTTACCCTGCCCTCCCGTCCTTTACCCTCCCTAACTGCCCTTTCATTCCTTCCCCAACCAGTCAGCCAGTCCCACCCTAAGGATAATCACATGGAAGGTGCTAGTGAAGCTATGTAAGACGCTTCACACAATAGTCGCGGCGCACGACTCTGAGGTTGTCATTATCGTACCTTGGCAACCTACCATTCAAAAGTGCATCGAATGTCGTGACATATTATACACGAATCATATTATTATGCACAAATATATTATACACGAATATTATTATGCAAGACCATATTATGCACAAATCTCATGTGTCTAATATTATACACGAAATCAGATGCACTTTTGAATGGTAGGTTGCTAGGGCACGATAATAGCAACCTCAGAGTCGAGCGCCGCGACTATTGCTGCATAAGAATTCATACACAAGGGCTCATATTCTCGTCGGGTAAGGAAGCTCCCAAACACTTTTCCCAAGCGACTTTTTTTTTTTTTTTTTTGTTTCACCATGCTGTCCTCTTCTTTGTTATATAAAACCTTTCAATATCGCCATACTCCGCATAAATAACGTACTAAAGGATATTAACTAACCCTATCCCAAAGTAAATCGCTAAAGAAGAGAATTTAAGGAGCGTCGGCTAACTTAACCGAAGAGAATACGGGCCAGGGTGCTTCACTACCGAAGTCCCATAAGATCTCACACTAATCTAGTAAGCTACATATGTACGTGAATCCGAATATCACTCACTCTTTGCCATGGCATCCAACACAGTGCAAAACAAATCGCTTAAGATGTGCTACGTAGCGTCCTATGCCACCAAGAATTTAATGACACTTACTTGCTGTCGCAAAACACTGGTAATATGGGGGGGAACTGCCTCTCTTCAAGCCCCAGCACTGTGTCGTCATCCACCTCGAAATCAGCTTCTGCTTCTTCCATCGCCATAGGATTCTTTGCCATAAAAGAAGGCGTTATCGAGGTAAATTATATATATATATATATATATATATATATATATATATATATATATATATATATATATATATATATATATATATATATATATATATATATATATATATGAGTCACCCTGGAATGCAAATCTAAGGTCAAACTAGCACCATTAATTTTGAGTTCAATCTCGTAACTACAGTAGATACAGTTTATCTCTGAACTGAACAAAGTAATAAATGAATAAAATAAATGAATGTGAGTAACTCTAGAATGCAAATCTAAGGTCTGACGAGGGGAGTTAGTCTGAGTTCATTCTGTTCATCAACCTGCGTAATTATATACAATTATTCTCTGAACTGAACAAGCCCGGCTGGTAATGACAACAACATCACTATAACTTAATCAAATTATAAATAAGTAGGTTCACAGCAGATCCTGACAATAGCTTTGAAGGGAGAGCGTTGGCCAGAATGAACTCTACTTCAAGCTGGCGAAGCACGAATGGCATAAGAGGGGGAGTGTTTGTAGTGAGTGATGTCTGTGACAGCCCAAGCGATGTAATGGATGTGTGTGTGTGTGTGTGTGTGTGTGTGTGTGTGTGTGTGTGTGTGTAAGACTCACCACAGCCTGAGATACTCCCAACAAGAGGGTCAGGCAGAGAAGCACTTTCATCTTGGCGGTTTGGACTCCCTTGTTGCTGTTCTGACTGTTGACCAACTTCTGAAATGATTTAAGGGCGGTATAATAGGTGGTGAGGATGGAGACTCAGACAGGCTACAGGAGTATGTGCATGAGATGGACGGGGAGAGGAGGAGGGGGAGCCCAAGGGTGAGCAGGGACGGAAGCAGGGGTGTTGCCCTAGTTGCCCGGGCAACATCCTTCTTTCCTGATTAGTTGTCTTCACAGTGGGAGTGATTTTTCCATTCCAACTAAATTTTCTGTTTCACTCTCTAACGTTGCTCAGGCATTTTCTTCTTCTAGTGTGAATGCTGGTCTTCTGTGTGTGTGTGTGTGTGTGTGTGTGTGTGTGTGTGTGTGTGTGTGTGTGTGTGTGTGTGTGTGTGTGTGTGTGTGTGTGTGTTTCCAGGATATGTGGACCATAAATTACCCTTGGATAGTGTATTTTAATGCTGATGATGAGGATCTGTGTAAATACTGTTGTTTATTCGGGAAGGTTTCTGTGGGTGGAAAGTTTGTGACACAATACTGGAACATGTGCCATAAGGGGAACAGTGACTTGAAAGCACACAGTGGCCTCTTACATCACATGGAAATCCAGCAGAGAGCTCAGGATTTCATCAGTGTGATGGAACAGCGGAAACCTGCCAGTAATGCACAGTTGAATTCTGCCACAGCAGAGAGAATTGCCACAAATTGGGAGTTGTTGGAGTCTATCAATGACCCAGTCATTCTCTATAGAAAGCAGAATGTGGCATTTCGTGGACGTGTAGATTCAAATAAAAATTTCTTCAAAGAACCAGACAGAAATCCTGAAAACTTCATCACTTTCTTGAGATATCGAGCCTGAGGCTGTGACGATCAACTCTCGAATCATTTACAAATATACAGCGGGAATGGCGCCTACACATCGAGGACAGTCCAGAATGAACTGATTTCCATCACTGGTCGGCGGATTCAGGATACTTTTATCACTGACATCAAAAATGCTTTTCTCTATTTGTGCAGATGAGGCAGCAGATGTATCCAACCACGAACAGCCCAGCTTGGCTGTGAGGTATGTGGATTCCCTCGGCAACATCCAGGAAATATTCAAGGAGTTGGTTGAGTGTGATACTGGGACAATTGGACGTGCCATTGCTGACAAAATAACGTACACTGTAACTGACAAACTAGGACTCGATATGGCAAATCTCCGTGGACAGTCTTATGATGAAGCAGGCAACATGACAGGAAAATTACATTGTGCAGCTATTTGAGTTCTGGAAGTAGAGCTAAAGGCGATTTATATTCACTGCAACTCCCATCAGGTGAACTTGAAGGCTTGCAAAGTCATACCAGTGTCCAATATGATGACTGTCATCAATGAAGCCAGCAGATTTGTTAATAAGTCTCCAAAAAGCCAGAATCATCTATAGGCTACTGTAGGGCTTCATAATGAGGTCTGCTGACTGCCGACCGAACCGAACCAACCTACTCGATGTTTGCAGAACACGTTGGATCGAATGTTATGATGCTAAGGAAGCTTTCCTGGATATGCTACCTACAGTCATCATATGCCTGGAGGATATGATGACCTCACCCAATGAGTGGAACAGAGACTCTATCAGTGCCACTTGAAGCTTGTGCCTGTCCATTACACAGTTTGACTTTGTGTTCTCACTGACTGTAATCAGTGACATGTTGTTGGCTACGAAAGGACTGTAAAATAATCTACGAGTCAGAGCCATTGGCATCATCTGTGCTGATGAACATGTTGATTATTTTAAACACTTGGTTAGTTCAATGAGGGAAGATATCAATTATTTCCATGATGGATGCTATGAGCAAGCGAAAGACATTGCTGGAACATTCGAATTGGACATCAAAGCTCTCAGGAGGTGTGGTAGACAGACACTCCGAAACAATGCTCCTGCTGAATCTGTAACAGACTACTGCAAACGCAATGTTACCATCGCACTACCGGATCATTAAGACCAACAGTTGAATGAGAGGTTTTCTTCAGTCCAGAAGAATCCCATTCAGGGACTGCAGATTGTACCTGCAATTCTCCTGAAATCTGATACTGGAATCAAGGAGTTAACTTAGCAGCTGGCAACATCATACAACCATGATCTTCCAGAGAAACAGTCACTAGAAGTTGAGCTTAGGAATGTGTGTGACGAGATGGATAGCATGGGAGAAAGAGGTACCTAGCAATTCACGAGATGCTTTGCCATTTGCAGATGAGGATTTTTTTTCAAACATCAGGATCATCATACGCCTTGTATGTACTATTCCCGTGACCAGCTGTAAAAATGAGTGAAGTTTTAGTGTCATGCGTCGGCTGAAGACCCGGCTCAGGAGCACGATGACAAATGAATGCTTAACCAGACTTACTTAAATGAATATCCACTATGGTGTACCCATCGATAATCCAAAATGTTTGCTAGGAAAAGTAGCCAACTAATGCAATCTATGGATCTTCTCTCGAACCATGCTGACGAGTGAGCACAAAATAATTGCATGCGATTAAGAGCCCAATTGTATTTTATTTCGTTCAGTATGTAACATGGAGCTCAATTACATGCCATAATTTGACAGTTTTTTATCATTGTAATTGACTAGTTAAGCAATTTTGTTATGGCTTGTTGAGAATTATTCCATATCTGCATCCTGAATATAAACAAATGTGTTGTGCTAGGTGTTTAAGGGGTGGCTTCCCATTCCTAGAACGCCTAGAGTGCAGCTGGGTTCTTTTTCTAGACCGAAGCTTAGACAAACAAGAGAGGGCCAGGGCATAAAAACACAGGGCAACAACCTTACACGTATAATGACAAATTCAACTGATGTTGAACGAGCAGACAAGCTGATACAATTTCATAGACAACAGTCAATACATAGGCTGGCATTGCACAGGATACTGTATGCACAGGAGTCTAAGTCTGGTTCAAGAGGGCAAAGACACTGTTACACTGTTCGTGGTGGCGAGGCACTGTTGTGAGGCGTTTACTGCTCTGGCACTGAATTTATAAGCTGAATACTGGGGAGGGTGTTACCGACTTGCACGAGGGAGGGGAATAGTTACAAGTGTCGTTACAAGGGAGCAAGGGTAATATCAATGCTGCTATTATTCACTGTCTATGTTTCTGTGCTCTACAGTCTCACTTGGTCCCACTGCACACTGGGATCCACTAAGGTGCCTGTTCTCCTTTATTCACTCATCTTGGTCTTTTCTGGCCTCAATGTATTCACCATAAACTCACTTTTACACTCTTAGTGCTGATGTCACTGTTCACTAGAAGTTCACTGTCTTCGTGCACACTTGGTTTCATTGGGGGAAGGGAAAGTCCAGGGATCACAACTCTCGGTCGGGGGGGGCGTAGAGGCCCTGTGGGAGTCCCTTCATCCTGCAGCCACGGGACCACTTTCAGGGGTGTCGTCTCTCTGCTGGGGCTCGGGCTGTGCGTGGTAAAAGGCCCCTCACTGTCGGGGCTGGGTACTGGGGTCTGGCCCTTGGGACTGGGGCAGAACAGGCATTGGAGGTCCTCACGCAAGCGCCTGGAGAAGGACGGGCGTCGCCTTCATCGGGGTGGGGAGTGGGCCCACCCAGGTGTCCGGGGGACATCCACAGAGGGGTGCCAGCTGCGGTCTTCTGTTGGGAGTGCCGCCGTCAGAGCTGGGCTGCAGTGTCGCTCTCGGCCAGAGTCCATCAGGCAGGCATCCTCTTCCTCCGGACAGAGGGAGAACAACCCCGGGGACAGTACTGGGCTGCTCCACCAATCCTCTGAGTGGTGGTCCTCCTCCTGGAGGTTGCCTCGGTCTGGGTGGACAGGTGGGTAGCCTGTGCTCCTGCCAGAGGGCAGGACTGAACACAACTCACCATTTCGTTACGGAGTCACATGTGGCGAGAAACTTTGGTGACTCACCCCGGTGTGGCTATTGGCCATTGCTAGGTTTCCTTGGGCAACAGACGAAGGGTGGCTACAGGCCGTCCCTTCGCTGTCAGCGTGGCTATCGGCCGTCACCGAGGCCCGACTGCCTGACAGGCACTCGGATGA
Organism: Coenobita brevimanus; assembly: GCF_032717465.1. Classification (NCBI taxonomy): domain Eukaryota; kingdom Metazoa; phylum Arthropoda; class Malacostraca; order Decapoda; family Coenobitidae; genus Coenobita; species Coenobita brevimanus. The sequence continues at coordinate 18,114,443 of NC_136967.1, forward strand.
GGTGAGGCTATAGGCCTTCACCTGCCTGCCGGTGAGGCTATCAGCCGTCACCAAGGTCCCACAAGGAGGGCGCCATGCAGGAGAGGAGCAGCTATAGACCATCTCCTCCCTACCGTCGCGGCAATCGGCTGTCACTCGTGGCATGCCCTCCGAGGCAACTACAGAAGGAGAGGGGACATACCTGTCTCTCTCCAGCACAGCTATAGGCCGTTGCTGGTTTCTGTAGGGGATGTGAGCAGCACTGGGCGGAACAGCTATAGGCCGTCTCCTAGTTGATGGTCCGGCTATAGGCTGTGACCTTTTTGGTGAGCAGCTATAGGCCGTCTCTGGTGCCCGGCTGTAGGCCATGGCCCATTCTTTTTAGTGAGTGGCTATAGGCCATCTCTGGTGCCCGGCTATAGGCCGTGACCCTTCTTTTTGGTGAGTGACTATGGGCTGTCTCTGGTGCCCGGCTATAAGACGTGGCCCTTCTTTTTGGGAGTGGCTGTAGGCCGTCTCTTTAAAAACTGAATGGCTATAGGCTGTGGCCCTTCTTTTTGGGAGTGGCTATAGGCCGTCTCTTTAAAAACTGAGCAGCTATCGGCCGTCTCAGGTGCCCAGCTATAGGCGAGGCTGGGGTGCTGCTTTGAACTGTTAGGCTAGTTCCACCCCGATCCTGTTGGTGATCAGCTCACCCGGAATGTAGTGCACTTTGACTAAGGTGGTGGCGGTGGGCGAGTTCCGGGGAATATGGGTGCATGGTCTGGGTGATCTTATGGCCCTTTTGCTCGGGAGCAATCCGTGCTCTGTCCAGCCCTCCGTATCCTCCTGGGGATGTGGTTGCGGCTTGTGTTGTTACCGCTGGCATATTACTACCGTCGTCGGGGAAAAATCACATCCCGTGACTGGAGGTAGCAGGTGCTGGTGGTGCTGGTGGTGATGGCTGGTGTTAGATGTTGCAGGAGGGTAGTCCAGTTGGAGGTGTGTTGATTTTCAGTGAGGTGTGGGATGAACATCAGGAAAAGTGTGGAGGGCTTGTGGGCTGTGAGGAGGAGCTGTAGGAGGTAGTGAGGACCTCAGACATGGTGCTTCCTGCTGAGGGTTGGTGCCCAGGTGGCGTGGTGTAGTCTCATGTTGGGAGGTGTGGAGCTGTGCAGAAGACTGAGCTGAATGCTGGACACTGAGGCTATGGTGGTGGTTTTATGCCAGGGTAATGCGCCACCAGATTCCCTCGGGGTCAGGGATGGGGGGAATTTGGATTTGAGGTAGCATGAGTATGATAGTGGTCATGTTGTAGATGTGAAGGGGGGAGGGGAGGTGGCTGGATGTGGAGGTGAGGCTGGGGGTGTGGAGGTGGTAGTGTATCTTGTGGGAGGGCATGAGAGGCAGCTGGAGCAGGTGATGGTAGGTTTGAGGGTAAGGGTGGGTGGTGAGGTGAGCATGCATCGCCTGGGTGCGCTGGGTGTGGGTGGTGTGGTGTGGGAGGGAGTGGGTAAGGGTGGAGGTGTCCGAGGGGGTGTCTTGCGAGTGGAGTGGGATGTGGGGGGGGGGAGTTGGCGCCGGTGGTGGAGGGAGCTGGTTGCTGGGTGGGAGTGGGCATTCAGTTTCTGGGTAGTGGCTGGGCGGTGGGTGAGGAGGAGTTGGGTGTGGGTGGGGCAGGTGGTGGTGGTGGTGGTGGGGTGGGGGATGGGCCGGGAATTTGTGGTGCAGGTGAGTCTAGCTGCGAGGTGTGAGGTTGCGTGGCACATGGCAGGGTCGGTGCAGGTGATTCTAGCTGTGAGGTGCTATGCAGCATGTTGGGCAATGGGGTCGGGGGAGAGGGGGTGGGGGAAGTGGGGAGAGAGGGTGAGGGTGAGATGTAGCAGTTGTAGGAGTCAGAGGGGGGAGTGGGGCCAGAAGTGGGAGGTGAGGGAGGGTGGGGGAGTAGTGGGGCGGAGGCTGAGGTGGCATGGGGTGGAAGTGGTGCACGTGGCAGTTCCTTAGAGTGCGGGGTGTGTTGTTGTAGTCCGTGATGACTTGATATGGGTTAGGGATGTAGGTGATGGTGTATAGGCCCATGAAACGGGGGGAGAGTTTGTGTGGTACGGGGAGCTTGGCTATCATCACGGTGTTGCCTGGTTTGTAGGGGTTGGGGACAGCGTCTGGCTGGAGGTCCAGGCCATTTTGCAGGTGGTGGAGAGAATCAGATGTGGGTGTTGTGGTGGGCGGCTGTAGGTGTTGTCGTAGGGGTAGGAGGAGAGGCGCTTCACCGAATACCCGCACGTGGGGTGAGATGCCGTCCTCCCTCGGACAGGAGTTTATTCCCCACTGAATAGTTTTTACATGGGCCGGCCAGTCCTTGTTCTTAGTTTCCTTGATCCGTGTGTGGATTTGGTTCATGATGGATCAGTGGCTGTGTTCGCAAACGGCGTTTCCCTGAGGCCAGTAGGGGGAGGAGTGGGAAATGCTATATCCAAATAACTTTGAGAGTTCTTGCCAGATGTTACTGGTGAATTCCAGGGAGTTGTCAGAATGCAGGGCTTGGGGAATCCCAAAGTAGGGGAAGACGTGTCAGACCAGGGCATTGGTTACAGCCATGACATGATGTTCCTTGGCGGGACAGGTGACACTGAATTTTGAATATGTGTCTACGAAGGTGATGATGTAGCGGTACCCGGACCTGGGTGGCAAGGGTCCTACAATATCCACCGAGAGGAGTTGCCAGGGTTTTTGGGCGTTTAGTCATCATCCGGGCAGGCCGTGCGGCAGGTATCTTTGCCTGGTGGACAAGCTCAGCAAGATTGGATGATTTTCTTGGCCAGGTTGGAAGGGTTGGGGGTCTACTACGTGTCGTTAAATATTTATAGGAGCTTCTTCGTGCCCAGGTGAATGCCATTGTTCAAGTGGAGGTGTTTCATAGCATCGAGAGAAGTGTCGGGATCGAGGGTGATGTGCCCTGATGGGGTGAAGAGGTGATCGCCCTGGTGGTAGAGTTTGTTGAATAGGTGGGGGGGCATCCAAGGGGGCCTGTATTTGTCCTGCCACTGCTGTAGGAGCTCCGCGTCGTGTTGAATGGCATGGATGGGGAGCCGGGATAGGGCATCAGCACTGGTGTGGAGTTTGCTGGGGCGGTAGGATATCTCATAGTTGAAATCTTCCAGGATCTCTCGCCACCAGATGAGCTGTGCATTGTGGGCGTCCGACTGTCAGAGCCATTGGAGTGATTGATGGGCCATGATGATTGTTATGTTTGTCCCTGATAGATTGACCCGGAAGTGTTCTAGGGCCTAAATAATACCCAAACACTCCCGCTTGGATGTGGCATAATTTCACTTGGCCTGGTTCAGAGTGCAGCTAGTGCAAACGATGATATGTTCTCATCCCTCCTGGACTTGGGCAAGGATGGTGCCAATCGCTACTAGGGAAACATTGATATACAATCAGAAGGGCAGGGAGTAGTCGGGAAAGGAGACGATGGGGGCTGTTAGGAGTTTGGCCTTCAGTTCTTGGAAGGGAGCTCATCGCTCCTCTGTCCAGGTAAAAGGCTCTCCCTTTTGGGTCAAGTCATCGAGGGGCTTGGCGATGTTGGCAAATCCTTTGACGAAGCATCAGTAATAGGAGGTGGGGCCCAGGAGGGCTCGGACCTCGTGGACGTCTCGTGGTAGAGGAATACTTGTGATGGTGCGAAGTTTGTCTGGGTCGGGGGATATCCCGTCTTGGGAGATGACGTGTCCTAGGAAAGAAACACTTCTAGCAGCCAGGACGCACTTAGAAGTCCAGAGCTTGAGGCCGGCCTAGCGGATTCGATGGAATACTTTCCTGAGGTGCTGGAGGTGGTCGGCTCAAGTCTTACTGAAAACAGTCACATCGTCCAGGTATACCAGACAGATTTCCCAGGTGAGGCCGCTAAGGACAGACTCCATTAGTTGGAAGAAAGTGGCAGGGGCGTTAAAGAGCCCGAAGGGCAGGACGTTAAATTCATAATGCTTCCTGTTGCTTGTAGAGAAGGCGGTCTTTCCTCTGTCCTCTGGGTGTACAGGGACCTGCCAATACCCTGACTGAAGATCGAGAGTGGAGAACCAAGAGGCTCCGTATATGGAGCTGAGGGAGTCGTCAATCCTGGAGAGGGGAGGGGTCGGGGGCTTCTGGAACTGGAACTGCCGCTTGTGGCAATCGATGTTGGCTTGTAATTTTTGCACCAGGTCCAATCCCAGGTATCCATCATAGTTAAGACAGGAGGAGTCGAAAACTATGACCTTGTGTTGCGCTGATACTTGCTGGTGGGTGTCGGTGCGTAGGGCCTGGGTTTGCCCATGGATGGGTAGCGGGCCATCCCCCGTGTCTATAAGATGGGCTGACGTGGGGAAAAGCAGGCCAAAACCCGACTTGTGATGGGAGTAGTAATGACTGTACAGGCACGATCTGTCCATTCCCGTGTTGACTAGAAGCCCCGCCTTTACGCCGTTCAGCTTCATCTTGTCATAGACTGGGGGTTGGTATCTGAAAGAGGTGGCTCCCACCACTGTGGGGAGGTGCAGGGGCAGTCCTAAAAATCCAGGTGCTATTGGGGCTCCTCTTCCTCTGGCTCCATCTCCCTGGGATCGGTTTCTCCTGTGGATGCGGGTTCATCCTTGGGGCCCTCGCTTTCTAAGGAGGACACCTGGTGTCGTCCAGGGGTGGAGAGTTTGCACCTGGCAGCTTTGAGATGTTCACGGATGTCGTGCAGGGGACATTGGTGACTGCACTCGCAGAACCCCCGGGGGCTGACTGAGATAAGGTTCTGGTTCTCCTTGTGGCTGGGGCACTTGCCTGTGGGGTGGGCCCTGGGTAAACTAGGTGCAGGTGTCGTGCTGGTCTGGGGTAGCGGTGGTTGAGGTTTGTGCAGTGTGGGTTTGTTCGTGGGGAATTTACCGACCACGTTATTTTGTTGAAGGGCAGAGCAAGAGGTTAGGAGTCGTCGTATCATCTGGATGTCTCAGTGAATGTCTTCCACTGGGTCATGAATTGTAAAATGTTCTTTGACCATGCTGGCGAGGACTCTGAGGAGAGTGTTGAAGGTATGTTGTTCCCGGGTTTCATTGTTTGCTTCTGGGTAGGCGGCGGTGACAAGTCGCCAGGCCTGGATCAAAGTGTCGTCCAGGTTGTCGTCGTAAGCTAGGCTATCCAATTGGGATAGCGCTACTACCTTTCCCAATGAGGATGTGATAGCTTGGATTACCACTTTTGTAAAGTTTGCCCATGTGAGTTCAGGGATGACTTTGGTGCAGTATTGGCCACGGCTTTTCCAGTAGTGGCAATGTGACAGCAATTTTCTGAGTGTCATCTTTGAACCCGATGTCCAGCAATGGCTTGATTATTGCTAGATATGTGTGAATGTCGTACTGTTCGGGGTCAAACTTTGGCAATTGTATGAGAGGTTTTGTTGCCATTTTGAATGATTCCCTGTTAGACCTCTCTATATATGCCCAGGTCAAGAACCATTGCTGTCCACCAGTGTTATGCTAGGTGTTTAAGGGGCGGCTTCCTGTCCCTAGAATGCCTAGAGTGCAGATGGGTTCTCTTTCTTGACTGGAGCTTAGACAAACAAGAGAGGGCCAGGGCAGCAACGTTACACATATATTGATAAATTCAACTGATGTGGAACGAGTAGACAAGCTGATACAATTTCATAGACAGCAATCAATACACAGGCTGGCATTAATGAGTCTAGTATCACACAGGATACTGTATGCACAAGAGTCTAAGTCTGGTTCAAGAGGGCAAAGACACTGTTACACTGCTCGTGGTGGTGAGGCACTGTCATGAGGCATTCACTGCTCTGACACTGAATTTATAAGCTGAATACTGGGGAGAGTGTTACTGAATTGCACGAGGAAGGGGAATAGTTCCAAGTGTCGTTACAAGGGAGCAAGGGTAATATCTCTGCTGGTAATATTCACTGTCTATGTTTCTGTGCTCTGGAGTCTCACTTGGACCCACTGCGCACTGGGATCCACAAGGGTGCCTGTTCTCCTTAATTCACTAGTCTCGGTCTTTTCTGGCCTCACTGTATTCACTATAAATCACTTTTACACTCTTAGTGCCGATGTCACGGTTCACTATAAGTTCACTGTCTTTCTGTGCACACTTGGTTTCATTGGAGGAAGGGAAAGTCCAGGGATCACAACTCTCGTGCCTGGGGTGGGTGGAGGTCCTGTGGGAGTCTCTTCATCCTGTGGCCACAGGACCACTCTCAGAGGCGTCGTATCTCTCTGCTGGGGCTCGGGCTGTGCATGGCGAAAGGCCCCTCACTGTCGGGGTTGGGTACTGGGGTCTGGCCATTGGGACTGGGGCCGAACAGGCGTTGGAGGCACTCACTCAAGCACCTGGTGGAGGATGGGCGTCGCCTTCATCGGGGTGGGGAGTGGGCCCACCCAGGTGTCCAGGGGACATCCACAGAGGGGTGCCAGCTGCAGTCTTCTGCTGGGGGCAACGCCGTCAGGGCCGGGCTGCGGCGTAGCTCTCGGCCGAGTCCATCAGGTAGGCGTCCTCTTCCTCCAGACGGAGGAAGAACAACCCCGGGGACAGTACTGGGCTGCTCCACCATTCCTCCGAGTGGTGGTCCTCCTCCTGGAGGTTGCCTCAGTCTGGGTGGACAGGTGGGTAACCTGTGCTCCTGCTGAAGGGCAGGACTGACCACAACTCACCATTTCATTGTGGTCACAGGAGGCGAGAGAGTTTGGTGACTTTCCCCAGCATGGCTATCAGCCATTGCTAGGTTCCCTTGGGCAACAAACAGAGGGTGGCTACAGGCCGTCCCTTTGCTGTTGGCGTGGCTATCAGCTGTTGCCAGGGCCCAACTCCCTGACAGGCACTCAGGCGAGGTGAGGCTATAGGCCTTCACCTGCCTGCCAGTGAGGCTATCCGCTGTCACCGAGGTCCCGCAAGGAGGTCCCCATATAGGAGAGGAGTGGCTATAGGCCGTCTCCTCCCTACGGGCGCGGATATCAGCCGTCGCCAGTGGCGTGCCCTCCAAGGCAACTACAGAAGGAGAGGGGACGTACCTGTTTCTCCCCAGCATGGCTATAGGCCGTCACTGGTTTCTGTAGGGGGTGTGAGCAGCACTGGGCGGAGTGGCTATAGGCTGCCTCCTAGCTGATGGTCCGGCTATAGGCCGTGACCTTTCTGGTGAGCGGCTATAGGCCGTCTCTGGTGCCCGACTGTAGGCCGTCTCTGGTGCCCGACTGTAGGCCGTGGCCCTTTCTTTATGGTGAGCGGCTATAGGCCGTCTCTGGTACCAGGCTGTAGACCGTGGCCCTTCTTTTTGGTAAACGGCTATAGGCCATCTCTGGTGCCCGGGTATAGGCCGTGGCCCTTCTTTTGGGGAGTGGCTATAGGCCGTCTCTTTAAAAACAGAGCGTGTATCGGCCATCTCAGGTGCCCAGTTATAGGTCGTAGCTGGGGTGCTGCTCTGAACTGTTAGGCCAGTTCCACCTCGATCATGTTGGTGGTCAGCTCGCCCGGAAGGTCGTACACTTTGACTAAGGTGGTGGTGGTGGGCGAGTTCCGGGGAATAGGGGCACATGGCCCAGGTAATCTTATGACCTTGTTGCCTGGGCGCAATCTGCGTGCCGTCCAGCCCTCTGTGTCCTCCTCCTGGGGGTGTGGTGGCGGCTTGTGTTGTTACCACCGGCATATTAAAATGTAACCATACGTTTCTTGTTTTCTTTGTGAAGTATGAATAGTATTGCACTGAATGAACTGCTGTTGTCTGAATTTTCATTCGAGCATTACTTAATTCGTTTTTACAATATTCAAGGACAAATAAAAAAAATCAAGGGGGCTCACTACATTATCCAGTAATTGTGAAACTGCCTTGGAAAAACCAAGGGGGTCCACAAGTCCCCTAAACAAAATTTTAAGGTACTGAGACTAAAGGGATCTTGAATAATGCCAAAAAAATTTGGACAACACACACACACACACACACACACAAGTCAAGGAGAACAGACGTGCGCCGACAGCGCTCCATACCGAGCTAGCACGGCCAGTGGCATTACCTAAATTAGTATCTTTATATGAGTCAAGCTCTGTACCAGGTTAGACTAAATGATTTTTTATTATTAAAAAAAATAAAAAGAAGTTTAAACAAGACTTGTTCAAACAGAAAAGAGAACCGAGTGGCGAAAGAATGCACTCAGTCAGCTGAGGTTTGTTTAGACTACAACTGCCCCAGGGAATGTAAGTACTCTGTGCTTTTAGTATTGCAAAATGGCTACATACTTTAGTAAAGCAAATTTGGAAAAGAAAAGGGATAAAGGTAGAAAGCAAGATGATGATTTCTGCCAAGAACTGGTTGAAATGGAGACTCACAATAGACTAGTTGAATGTTTACACAAACTGGAGATGGCTTTCAAGAATGAAATTGATGAAATAGAGAAGCAGATGCACTTGCAAAAGGAAGAAATAGAAAAACTAGGAAGGGAGGTCAACAAGAAAGACACAACCATCAGTGAACTAACAGTGGAACTGAGTACACTTAGGAAGAAAATGAGTGAAATGGCAAGTACAGTAGTCAATCACGAGAGTATTATGGAAGAGTTCAAAAATGATACAGAGACAATTAGGCAAGTAAGCAGTCTGATAGATCAGAGCAGTGATATTGAGGAGAAGATAACACAGGTGAATGATGCTGTGCAAAGCTACAGAAATGATGTGGAAACTACGTATGCTGAAATGGTGAAAGTAAAGAAAGACTTAGAAATAACGGTGGAGGAAAAAAGCATTAAAAAGGAAGTGAAGAGAATAATCCAAAACAACCCAAAGTTAGTCAGAGATTCAGTAGGTATCAACAAATCTATAGTAATCACTGGTATAGAAGAGGAAGAAGTAAAAAACAAGATCATAAGAGACAAAAAGGAGATGGCAAATGTAATGAGCTTATTGAAAGAAGTATCAGAGGAAATCTGTAGTAAAGACATAGAGGAACACAAAAGATTAGGGAAATACGAGAAAAGCAAGACAAGACCTCTAAGGGTAACTTTTCAGAGTGTAAACCCTGTGGAGGAGATACTAAAAAATGCAAAGAATCTTATGGAAAAAGAGGAGTTCAAAAATGTATGGATAAAAAGATGCCTAACACAAGAGGAACTGGAATTACTGAAAGAGAAGAGGGAGGAAGCAATAACAAAAAATGAGGGAATTTCAGAAGAGGAGAACACATTTTTTTTACAAAGTAATAGGATTGCAGGTACGAAAGTGGTACACAAACAGGAGGGAATAAAAAGGAGGAAGGTAGTAGAACCATGTCATGACAAGTATATAAACAAGATGATAAAGTTGATGTACTCAAATATGGATGGAATGGTATCTAAATTACTAGAGATGAATGATTATGTCAGAGAAAATGAACTACATATAATATGCCTAACTGAAACAAAATTAACACCAAGGTTATCCAATGACATACTAAACTTAGAGGAATACAATATATGGAGAAGAGACAGAAACTTAAAAAAAGGAGGAGGAATTATAATATTAACTAAGAAAAATCTAAAAGTCAATGAAATAAAACTAGATATATCATCACAAGTAGAACTGATTGCAGTAGAGATCAACACACCTGAAGGGAAAGTAATTGTAGCCAATTTGTACATTCCACCCAGATCAAACACATGGGAAAAAGACGAATATGAGGACCTGGCAGAGAGTACAATTCAGAGTTTAAGATCATTACTACATAAAATGGAAGAGAAATCGGAAAGAATTATACTAACTGGAGATTTTAATACAAATATAAATTGGAATACTCTAGATATATTTAGCCAAGAAAGCTGTTGGGTCCAAAAGCTCCTGGATCTCGTGCAAGAGTTTTTCCTAACGCAACATGTGAGGGAAACCACCAGAAAAAGAGGACTCGATGTACTTTCAATGCTAGATCTAATATTTACTAGGCAAGAAAATGATACTGACAGTTTAATATATCACCCTCCACTCGGCAAAAGCGATCATGCAGTACTAAATTACAACTTCAGGATAGCATATGACATAGTTAACAGCAATGAAAGTTACAAAAAGAGCCTAAACTATAAAAAGGGAAATTTTCAAGACCTAAAGAAGTATTTCTTAGAAGTTGATTGGGAAAATGAGCTTAGAGGACAAGATTCAAATGCTGTATATAAAAAATTCTGTGAATTTTATGAAATAGGAGTCCAGAAGTACATCCCACAGCACAAAGAAGCAGATAAGAAAATACAGAAATGGTTCAATACAGAATGTAAAAAATCAAAAGAAAGAAGAGATTTGTTGTGGAATAGATACAGAAGACACAATAGTGAAAGGGCATATAATAATTACAAACAGGCAAGAAACGATTATACAAGAATAAGGAGGGAAGCCCAAAAACAGTTTGAGGAGGATATAATGAATAAAAATAGTGATCTATTTTACAGCTACATCAGAAGCAAAACCAAAGTAAAAGATAGAATACAATCCATTACGGACGTGGGAATCACCTATACACAAGAGAAAGATATTTGTGAAGCGCTAAATAAGAATTTCCAATTAGTTTTTACAGAAGAAAAAAATTTTGAGAGGGACTATGTGGAACATGCATGTCCACACATACTACCAGATATACAAATATCAGAAAAAGTAATACGGGAGGAGTTAAGTAAATTAGACGGAGGAAAAGCAAGTGGTCCTGAAGAAACTTCATGTTGGGTACTACAAGAATGTGCAAAGGAGTTAAGTAAACCATTATTTTTAATTTTCAAGAAATCCTTGAGTCAAGGTAAACTACCTGATATTTGGAAGAAAGCAAATATTGTCCCCTTATTCAAGAAAGGGAATAGACAAAATCGACTCAACTACCGACCAGTATCACTGACCAGTGTTGTAAGCAAGGTATTAGAAAAGCTTATAAGAAAAGCTTGGGTAAATCATCTAGAAGAACACAGTATGATAACAGAAGGACAGTTTGGTTTCAGAAAAGGAAAATCATGTGTTACTAATCTGTTGAGCTACTATGACAGAGTAACAGACACAATACAGGAAAGAGGAGGATGGGTGGACAGTATCTATTTAGATTTCAAGAAAGCATTTGACACAGTACCACACCAAAGACTTTTATGGAAACTGTACCATCAAGGAGGAATTCGAGGCAAACTGTTTTGTTGGATGCAAGATTTTCTCATAAAAAGAGAAATGAGAACAGTACTAAGGGGAAACTACTCATCATGGAAAGAAGTGACTAGTGGAGTACCACAGGGTTCAGTGCTGGCACCAATCATGTTTTTAGTGTATATAAATGATATAAACAGTAACACTGGAAATGAAAGCTATCTGAATATGTTTGCAGATGATGCAAAAATACAAAGCAGAATTACTAACACAGACTCTTGTAAAGAGATACAAGAAGAATAAATAAACTTCATGAATGGAGTAATACATGGCAAATGGAATTCAATGTGGACAAGTGTCATGTAATCAAGTTTGGTAAGAGTGGAAAAAGACCTGATTGGGATTCGTTAGGAAATAAATCCCTACACACATCAGAAAGTGAGAAGGACCTAGGTGTGATTATCAATAACAGACTATCTCCGGCTGGCCACATCAGCGAGAAGGTACGGAACATGTACGAGTATACACTGCTTGCAAATATGAGAATAGCATTCACATACATAAATGAAGACATGCTAAGAAGGATAATAACATCATTCATTTGACCAACCCTGGAGTATGCATCAGTAGTCTGGAGTCCTCATCTCAAAAAACACATAGACAAGATTGAAAAAGTTCAAAGGGCCGCTACGAGATGGATACCAAGCTTAAGGGATCTAAGCTACGAAGAAAGACTAAATAAATTGAATCTACCAACACTACAGGAGAGAAGGAAAAGAGGTGACATGATAATGCTATATAAATGCATATCAAGGAAGGAAAAAAATAGACATAAATGATTACTTAACATATGGGGAAGCATCAGCAAGAGGACACTGCAAAAAAAAAAAACTGCATAAGAAGAGAGGTGATAAAGACGTAAGGAAATTCAGTTTCCCAAACAGAGCAATTGATCAATGGAATGCACTACCGAATGAAATAGTGTGTGCCAAAACAATTCACAAATTTAAGGATATGTACGATAAATATGGTTTAAGACACGGGACAGTACGAGCTTGACTCATTCCTGTAAAGATACAATTAGGTAAGAACAATTAGGTAAGAATACACACACACACACACACACACACACACACACACAACTGAGTCTGTCCCTGGTGCGATGGAGGGATGGAGTGGAGTGGTATATGGAGGAGAGGTGTGTGAGTTGGAGAGAGGGTAGATAAATGGCAGAGGGCAGGGCAACAAGGAGGCGATCTGTTTGTCGCCACTATTCACAGAATCAAGGCACTTGGCAACAAAGCTGGGAATAGCGCCGCTACTATTTTAACAGCGATGGTGGTAACGCCATTACCTTTATTTAGCCAGTAGCAGAACTGAGAGCGCCGCAACTTTTTGGCTGTACTCACGCATTACCGCGCTCCTCGCTACTCACGCGACGAATACAGGTCCGGAGTCGGTGAGTACATACAGATATGCCGACGGTTTGGTTGTATTTATTAATGACGAAAATTAATACTTTCGTCAGTTCTGTCAGTTAATGATGTTTGTTCTACATTACATCAGTAGTTCATTAATTATTATTATTTATTAGTAATGTGCAATAATTAGACAGGAATTTGCTAGTTAATTATCGATCATTTTCATTAAGTAAAGATAAATAAGGATGTCAGTTAGATGTAGGCAAAACACACACACACACACACACACACACACACTCTAACTATCCCCGTCTGCAACTCCTGCTGTCTCCCTCACTCACTCTTATAGACTAATTCTTACTCACTACGTTATTATTTCGTAACAGTATGTTACTTTCAGTTTAAAGTAATGGAAAAAAAAAAACATTGCCATTGTATAAATAGCCTTTAAAAGAAAGCCCCAGTTTATTTTTACTTTCATTTTCGTACATATCTTAAATAGGTATCATTGAAAATATAAGAAATCTATATAATATGTATCAATGGTAGGCCAATTTTTTTTTTTTTTTGCCTTTTTTTTTTTTACATATGTTACTTTTAGTACGTATACGAGGTAATAGTGTAAAAGAATATTTGTTACATTATACAGTAAATAGCTTTTTCCTGTACCTTCGGCTCTAAGCTTCATTAAAGTGACACCGACATGTATATGATTTTTTTTATTCTTTTATTTTCAGTATAATTACGTACTGACATTACTGGTACACAACATAACCACTCAGACCGACTAATATTATCAATTCAGTATATAGTGTATTTCTATATCACAGATTTTTGTTAACCTTTCCTTCGTGTACGTTTTTCTTATCCAAAGTAACCGGAGCGGGAGTGCCGCTACATTTCGTATCAAGTAGAGAAACCAGGAACGCCACTACTTTTTCTAGCTAGTAATGGGAATGGGAGCGCCGCTACTTTTTATTAGTAGCGTTCCCAGCATTGTTTGGCAATAGATAATCTTGTAAAAGGTGGCCAGAAACAAATTGCTGCCATGTCGCTTTCAATTTGGCTGTCCTTCCTTCAAGTCACATAGCGAAGATATAACATTTAATAATAAAAATAAAAAAGAATCGTGACTTTTTTTTTCGTCCTTATGAGGCAACTGACAGCAAACCCTTTTCTGTATCCTCCTACTTTCTCTGTACTCATTTCAAAGCCAAAGGTGGCTGTTGTGTATATGTACGTAACGACCTGTCTTCCTCTCGTGTTCCTGAACTTGCTTCTTCTCAACTCCCAACTCTCTGGCTTCGGCTCTTCTGTCATTCTCTGACTACATATATCTGCACTGTTTACTTATCTCCTAATTCTACTGAATATGAAAAATTCATCGACTATCTTACTTCTACGATGTAACACATTCTATTCATTTCTCCTTTCTCTGAAATCTCCATTCTAGGAGATTTCAATGTTCACCACCACCTTTGGCTCTCCTCTGCTTTCACTGATCCACCTGGTGAACATGCCTACATCTTTTCTATCCTTAATGACCTAGAGCAGCTTGTACAGCACCCTACCCGTATCCCTGACCACCTTGGAGAGAGCTCCAACATACTTGACCTCTTCCTTACAACTAATCCTTCTGCTTACACTGTTAATCTTTTCTCTCCGTTGAGCTCCTCCGATCATACCCTTATTACCTTAACCTGTACTATCGCTCCGGTACGGCCTGTGGACCCTCCAAGGAAACGTCATCTATGGCACTTTGAAGCTGGGGATTGGGAGGCCCTCAGGCAGTACTTTTTTTTATTTTCCCTGGAATGATTATTGCTTTCATGGCCGGGAGCCATCTGAGTGTGCCTTGCGCATTATGGAGGTTATTCTCTCGGGCATGGAAGCATACATTCCTTTCTCATATCCTTTGACTAATGCAAGAAAGCCTTCATTTAATCACACTTGTTCTAATGCTGTCTGCAACAAGGAGAGGGCCTATAAAAGGTACCAGAGCCAACCCACCCCTGAATCACATCTTTTTTATGTTACTGCCCAGAATCATGCTAAATCTGTTCTTCGCTCGGCTAAAAATAATTTCATCCGTACTAAATGCTCTCAAATCTCCAACTAGAACTCTTCCAGCTCCTTCTGGCACCTTGCCAAAAACCTTTCTAACAACTTTACCTTATCATCCTTCCCTCCTCTTTTCTACTCGGATGGCTCTGTAGCTATTTCCCCTATTGATAAAGCAGATCTCTTCACTCAGACTATCTCTTCCAATTCCACCTTAGACGATTCGGTGCTGTTCCTCCATCACTTTCCCCCTCTGACTTCCTCGTGGTTGACATTAAAATTTCTTCCACTGATGTACTGTCTGCCATGACTGGCCTCAGTACTAACAAGGCATATGGGCCTGATGGAGTCCCTCCTGTTGTCCTCAAGAACTGTGCTTCTGTGCTTACACCCTGCCTAGGTAAACTCTTTCGCCTTTGTCTGTCAACTCGTACCTTTCCATCTTGTTGGAAGTTTGCTCTCATTCAGCCAGTCCCAAAGAAGGATGACCATTCCCAACCCTCTAACTATCGTCCCATTGCTTTAACATCCTGTATCTCAAAAGTTTTCGAGTCAATTCTTAATATAAAAATTGTAAAACATCTTTCATATCACAACCTTCTTTCTGATCATCAGTATGGGTTCCGTCGGAGACACTCCACTGGCGATCTTCTCACCTTCCTTTCAGATTCCTGGTCATCCTCCTTTCGGGACTTTGGCGAAATCTTTACCATTGCACTTGACATCTCAAAGGCTTTCGATCGAGTCTTGCATAAATACTTAATTTCCAAACTACCCTCTTATGGTTTCTATCCTTCTATCTGTGCCTTCATTTATAGCTTCCTTTCTGGTCATTCTATAGCTGCTGTTGTAGACGGCCATTGTTCTTTTCCTAGATCTATTAACAGTGGTGTTCCTCTGGGCTCTGTCCTATCACCAACTCTGTTTTATTCATCAATGATCTTCTAAGCTGTACATCTAACTCTATCCACTCGTACGCTGATGATTCCACCCTTCAGCTCTCCATTCTGTTTCCGCAACGTCCATCTCAGCAGTCACTTCAACAAACAAGGTGAGGCTATGGCACACCTAATGTCTGACTTGGCTTGTATCTCTAACTGGGGTAAAAATAATCTTGTTGTTTTTGATGCATCAAAGACTCAGTTTTCACATCTATCAACCCGTCAAAATCTTCCACAGGAGTACCCACTGAAGTTTAATAATATCCAGCTCAATCCTACGTTATCCTTAACATGCTTGGGTGTTCCATTCTCTTGGGACTTATCTTGGAAAGATATTACTTCTCGTGTAAAATCTGCTTCCACTGGATTAGGTTTGCTAAGCCGACTCCTTGTCTTCTTTACCCCTGCATAGTTGTTGACTTTATACACAGGTTAAATTCGCCCCTGTTTAGAGTACAACTCCCAAGTATGGGGAGGCTCCCCACATACAACTCTTTTCAATAGGGTGGAGTCAAAGGTTTTTCATCTCATCAACTCTCCTCCTTTTATTGGGTCCCTTGAACCTCCGTCTCTTCGCCGCATTGTTGCCTCTTTCTCTCTCTTCTATCGCTACTTCAATGGTCACTGCTCCTCTGAACTGTCTGCTTGCATTCCTCCACCTCTACGTAGCACCCGTCTAGCAACAAACTCTCATCCCTTTTCTGTCCAACTCTCTAATGCAAGAGTTAACCATTACTCCCAGTCCATCATTTATGCAACAGGTCAGCTCTGGAACTGTCTCCCTCTGTCTATTTCCTACTTCCTATGATCTCCAGTCTTTCAAATGCAGTGTGTTCTGGCATCTCGAAATGAACGGATCTTGAATTTGGATCTCTTTTGAATTGTTTTTGTTTTTTCTTGGAAGGAACTGTTTTATATATATATATTGAAATACCGGCCGTGGCAACTCAGGGCACCAGTACACCCCCAAGAGGAGACTACAGTGGAGTATATGGCTCACGCGCCACGCCCATGCAATACGGACATAACTCCCACTGAGCCGCGTGCCTCTATTCCTTGGAGTGCGCCCAGTGCCACCGCCCCAGTCCAAGTGCACTACCTTTCAGCCGAGCTAGCCCTCACCAGGATCGAGGTGGAGCTGAAAATACAGCTCCAAGCAGCACCCCAGCAATGGCTGGTAGCTGCACAAATCAAGAGACAGCTTGTTGCCGCTCTAACAACAAGGAGACGGGCTGTAGCTGCTCCAATAATAAGGCGACGGCCTGTGGCCATGACCTTGTAATGGCCGGTAGCCGCATACAAAAAGGCAATGGCCTGTAGCCATGCCCCCAAAAAGGAGACAGCTGTAGCCACTCCAGGTGCTGCTCAAACCCCCTGCAGAATCCGTGACGGCCTGAAGCCACACGTGGGGAGAGAACAGTACGCCCCCTCTCCTTCTGCAGCTGCCTCGGAGGGCATGACACCGGCAATGGCCAGTAGCCACGGCAGTAGGCAGGAGACAGCCTGTAGCCACTCCTCGTCTACACATTGCTCTCCATACAGGACTTTGGCGATGGCCTGTAGCTACGCCTGCGGTCATGCGACAGCCTGTAGCCGTGCTTTGTCAGCAGTCTCATCAGGAAGTTGGGCCTCAGTGATGACCAGTAGCCACACCAACAGAGAAGGGATGACCTGTAGCCGCCGTCCATCTGTTGCCCAAAGGATCTCGGCGATGGCCGGTAGCCGCACCAGGGAAGGACGCCACCAAAGTCCCTCCCCCCCTGTGACTTCACAACGTGAGGGCGATCTGCAGTCAGCCCTGCCTACCAGCGGGGGCACAGGTGCATCTCTGTCCACCAGGACTGAGGCAACCTCCAGGAGGAGGACTTCCACCCCGAGGACTGGTGGAGAGGCCCAGTCTTATCTCTGGCTTGCTCTTCATCCAGTCAGCCCCCGAGGAAGACCCCCATCTGACAGACTCCTGCCCGAAGCAATGCCACAGCCCCAGCCTGATGGAGGCGCAGCAGGAAGGAGACCGCAGCTGACGGACCCTCGAGGGCACCCCCAGGACCTCGGGGCGAGACCTCTTCCCTCCCCGATGAAGGCAACGCCCTTCCCCTACCAGGCGCCTGTGGAAACACCTCCAGAACCTGTTTAACCCCAGCCCTGAAGGCCAGACCCCAGTCCTCAACCCCGACAGTGAGGGGCCCTACACCACACCCAACAATAGTCCATGACGAGAGATGACGCTCCTGTGAGTTGTCCCGTGGCTGCAGGACGAACGGACTCCTGAAGGGACTCCACATGCTCCAGGCCGACAACTGTGAGTCCCCAGGCCTCCTCCCTTCCCCCTTGCCAGACCAATGATTGTGATACATAGTCCCCACGGACAGAAAGTGAGAGGCAAAGACTGCAGTGCAGATAAGCAGTGAATTCCAGTGCCAGCGATAAAGATGCTTGTGACAATGCATACCCACCTTGTGCAGAACAAGAGGCAATACTCGGTGTCATAAAAATAACTCTTGTGACAGTGCATATCCACCTTGTGTAAACCGAGAGGTAAAATCCAGTGACAATATATATATATACTGTATATATATATATATATATATATATATATATATATATATATAGATAGATAGATTGATAGATAGATATAGATATAGATAGATAGATAGATAGATAGATATCCTACAATCAAGAAATAGCGTCAGTGTCAGAATAAGGACTCTTGAACTATCTCGTGCACAGTATATCCTACTCTCTCACTGTGAAATGAGCCTCACATATGAGGACTGTGAAAATGTGTATTACTTATTTACCCAGACTGAGCCCACTGTCTATCTTGTATCCTGCATGATACACGAAACCCATCTCCCTGCCTGTGTATTAAATTTGTATAGCATATCGTCTGAAATGTCTTCCCTTTCTGTAGCAGAGAATTTGCTAATATACGTGTAAGGTTGTTGCCCTGTGTTTTTATGCCCTGTTCCTCTCATACTGTGTCTAAGCTCCGGTCTAGAAAGGGAACCCAGCTGCACCCTAGGCATGCTTAAGGCGGGAAGCTGGCCTAAAAATGCCTGGCATAACACTGGTGGACAGCAGTGGTTCTTGACCGGGGCATACACAGAGAGGAGCAAACAGGGAAATCGGCAAAATGGCAATGAAACCTCATGTACAATTGCCCAAAATCGACCCAGAACAGTATGACATCTACACATATCTATCAATAGTTAAGCCGCTGCTGGTTAGTGGGTTCGATTAAGATAGGCAGAAAATAGCTGTCACGCTACCATTCCAGGGCTAAGCAGCGGCTAATATTACACCCCAAGTCGTCCCCGAGCTAATATGGGCGAACTTCACAAAGCTAGTAAATCAAGCCATCACACCCTCGCAAGGAAGGGTAGTGGCATTGTCACAACTGGATAGTTTAACGTACGACAGCAACCTGAACGATACTCTGATCCAGGCCGGGCAACTTGTTACCGCCACCTACCCAGAGACAGACGATGAGACCCAGGAACAACACACTTTCAACACCCTCCTCAGAGTCCTCTCCAGTATGGTCAAGGGGCGCTTCACCATACATGACCTGACGGGGGACCTGGACAGGGACATCCAGCTGATACGGCAACTCTTAACCTCCTGCTCCACCCCCAGCAAATCGACGTGGTTAGCAAATTCCCCACGAATATGCCCACACCATACAACAAGCCACAACCTCCTCTACCTCACACCAGCCCGACGCCAACACCCAGCTTATCTAGGGTACACCCCACGCCCTAGCCACAAGGAGAACCAGAACCTCATTTCAATCAACCCCTGGGAGTTCTCCATGTGCAGCCACCGATGTCCACTTCATGACAACCGTGAACAACTCAAAGTTGCCAGGTGCAAGCTAACCACCCCAAGCTAACGCAAAGTGTCTTCTCTGGAAAATGAGGGCCCCGAGGATGACACCACACCCACCGGAGATACCCACCCCGGGGAAACGGAGCTGGGGGAAGAGGAGATCCAACAACAGTTGGATTTTTAAGACTACCCCTGCATCTCCCCACTGTGGCAGGGGCCACCTCTCACAAATATCGCCCCCCCCCCATCTATGACAAGATGAGGCTGAATGGAGTAAAAGCGAGGCTTCTGGTCGATAGAGGAGCGGCCAGGTCGTGCCTTTACAGCCATTTCTACTCCTGTCATAAGTCGGCTTTTGGCCTGCTTTTCCCTACATCGACTCATCTCATAGATGCAGGGAATGGCCCCCTACCCATCTGTTGGGAAACTCGGGCCCTGTGCACCAACACCCACCAGCAAGTGTCCACACAGCACAAGTTCATTGTTTTCGACTCGACGTCGTAATTACGATGGATACCTGGGACTTGACCTGCTGCAGAAATTACAAGCAACCATTGACTGCCACAGCAGCAGCTCCAGTTCCAGAACCCCCACCCCCCCCGAACCCCCCACGCGAGTGTGCACTTGCACACCCATCTCACACACCCTCTAGCATCATCCCTAAACACCCCCCCACCTCCTGCCTTGCCCAGTCCCCCCCTCCCCCACCTTCCCTGCCACCACCACCTCCACCATAACAATTCCCCCTCAGCACGAAGCATGGCTGCCATTGAACAGGCCCACATTAACATCCGTCCTATTCTCCCCTGACTTGCTGCCTGGAACCCTCTCAGCCTGTCTCCAGTCCCCCACCTTCCTCCTCCCACATGTCGCAGCAGTCCGAATCACAAACATCACCACGTCTCCTCTCACGCTACCCAAGGGGCTCTTGGTGGGAGAAATGGAAGAAGCAGAGCCATGCACCATCATTCCCCCTTCCTCCCCTGCCCCATTGCCCCCCATCCCCAACCATCTCTCCCCCCACCAATCGAACACCCTAGGCTATCTTCTCCTGGACTTTCAGGACCTCTTTGCATCAGGCCTCTCGGATATCGGCCACACCACCTACCTGATGCATGAAATACACACCACAGGACTATCAATCCGCAAACCATCCCAGCAAAAAAAAGGAAACAACGAGCAGAGGAAGACCAACAGGTCAAGGAAATGCTCAATGCCGGCTTTGTTTCACCTTCCACCAGCCCTTGGTCCTTCCCAGTCATCCTCGTCAAGAAAAAGGACGGTGGTATGTGATTCTGCATGGATTACTGCTGCCTCAATGACGTAACCATCAAGGATGCCAACCCCCTCCCCAGGATCGACGACTTCCTCGACTCCCTGTATGGTGCCTCTTAGTTCTCTACCCTAAATCTCCAATCGGGGTATTGGCAGGTCCCCGTGCACCCAGAGGACAGAGGAAAAACCGCATTTTTCACCAGTAACGGGAAACATTATGAATTCAACTTCCTGCCATTTGGCCTCTGCAACGCCCCCGCCACCTTCTCTCGGCTGATGGAGTTTGTCCTTAGTGGCCTCACCTGGGAAATCTGTCTGACATACCTGGACGACATCATCATTTCCAGCAAAACATGAGCCGATCACCTCCAACGCCTCAGGAAAGTTTTCCAACATATCCACCAGGCTGGCCTCAAGCTCTGGCCTTCCAAGTGTGTCCTGGCTGCACAAACTGTCTCTTTCCTGAGGCATGTCATCTCCAAAGATGGAGTAGCCCCCGACCCAGACAAATTGCTCGCCATCACAGATATTCCCCTGCCATGAGACGTCCATGAGGTCTGGGCCTTCCTGGGCCTTACCTCGTACTATTGACGCGTTGTAAAGATGTTTGCTAACATCGCCAAGCCCCTCCACAACTTGACCTGGAAGGGAGAGCCCTTTACCTGGATCAACGATTGGCAAGCTGCTTTCTAAGAGCTCAAGAACAAGCTCATCACTGCCCCGATCATCTCCTTCCCCAACTACACCCTGCCCTTCTGATTGTACACCAACATTTCCCTCGTAGCAATTGGTGCCATCCTCGCCCAAGTCCAGGAGAGATGAGAACACATTATAGCCTGCGCCAGCCGCACCCTTAACCAAGCTGAGCAGAACTATGCTGCTACCAAGCGGGAGTGCCTAGGCATCACTTGGGCCCTTGAACACTTCCGGGCTTACCTATCCAGGACAGACGTAACAATCATCATGGACCATCAGTTACTCCAATAGCTCCGACAATCAGACACCCACAATGCCCAGCTGATTAGATGGCAAGAGACCTTGGAAGAGTGTAATTATGAAATATCTTACCGCACCGGCAAGCTCCACACTAACGTCGACGCACTCTCCCGGCTCCCCATCCACACAATTCAACATGAAATGGAGCTCCTCCAACAGTGGCACAACAAGGACCGGCCCCCCTGGATCCCGTCCCACCTATTCACCAAACTTAGGGATACGGGTCTCCTACTCCTACTCAGGAATATGGGTAGGGTGCTGTACAAGCTGCTCTAGGTCATTAAGAATAGAAAAGATGTAGGCTTGTTCACCAGGTGGATCAGTGAAAGGAGAGGAGAACCAAAGGTGGTGGTGAACATTGAAATCTCCTAGAATGGATATTTCAGAGAAAGGAGAAATGGATAGAATGGTTCCATCTTAGAAGTAAGATAGTCAAAGAATTTTTGATAGTCAGTAGAATTAGGGGATAAGTAAACAGCACAGATATATTTAGTCAGAGAATGACAGGAAAGCCGAAGCCAGAATGTAGAGAATTCAGAAGAATCGAGTTCAGGAACACAAGAGCAAGATAAATCGTTACGTATACATACACAATAGCCATCTTTGGCTCTGAAATGAGTACAGAGAAAGTAGGAGGATACAGAAAAGGGTTTGCTGTCAGTTGCCTCAGACAGCTGAGTCTCAGTTAGAAAAAGAAGGTGAGGTTTAGAGGAGGAGAGGTGGTACTCAACAGAGCAAAAGTTAGAGTAAAGGCCGCGAATGTTGCAGAAATGAAGAAGAAGAGAGTCAGACAGTGGTTCCATGCACCTCGAGTCGTCACCAGGAGAGGGGCGGAAGGTGGGGGCATTTATGGTCCCCCCCCTGGGAACTCCGAGGCTGGGTGATGAAACGCCATGATTTTTTTTTTTTTTTTTGGAAAAGGAAGTGTAGTGTGTACTGTGCATGTATTTGGTGTAGATTGTTAGAGAAATTTGTGTTGGAGAGCATGCTGGCCCACTCTCTGTGTAACTGAGACACTGAAAAAGGTCAGCAAAGGGGGATGGTCAGGAACTAGTCCTGAGGGCTGATGAAACGGGAGCTCCAGCACCCCCTATCATCAGCTTTCCGTCCACCACGGGAGTACTGCCCTGCTCGACTGGTGCTACATTCTACTCTCAACTCTCCAACTCGAATTCTTCCTGCTCCTGGCACCTTGCCAAAAACCCTTCTAATAACTTTACCTCATCATCCTTCCCTCCTCTTTTCTACTCTGATGGTTCTGTAGCTACTTCTTCTACTGATAAAGCAGCTCTCTTCGCACAGACTTTCTCCTCCAATTTCACCTTAGACGATTCCAGTGCTGTTCCTCCATCACTTCCCGCCTCTGACTTCCTCATGGGTGACATTAAAATTTCTTCAGCTGATGTATTTTCTGCCATCACTGGCCTCAATACTAACAAGGCATATGGGCCTGATAGAGTCCCTCCTGTTGTTCTCAAGAATTGTGCTTCTGTGCTTACACCCTGTCTAGGCAAACTCTTTTGCCTTTGTCTGTCAACTTGTACCTTTCCTTCTTGCTGGAACTTTGCTCTCATTCAGCCAGTCTCAAAGAAGGGTGACCACTCCCAACCCTCCAACTATCGTCCAATTACTTTAATGTCCTGTATTTCAAAAGTTTTCTCGTCAATTCTCAATAGAAAAATTTTAAGGCATCTTTCCTATCACATCCTTCTTTCTGATCGTCAGTACGGATTCCGTCAGAGACACTCCACTGGCGATCTTCTCACCTACCTTTCAGACTCCTGGTCATCCTCATTTCTGGACTTTGGCAAAAGCTTTGCCATAGCACTTGACATCTCAAAGGCTTTTGATCGAGTCTGGTATAAATCTTTAATTTCCAAACTGCCCTCCTACGGTTTCTATCCTTCTATCTGTGCCTTCATTGCTAGCTCCCTTTCTGGTCGTTCAATAGCTGCTGTTGTAGACGGCCATCATTCTTCTCATAGATCTATCAACAGTGGTGTTCCTCAGGGGTCTGTCCTATGACCAATTCTCTTCCTTTTATTCATCAATGACCTTCTAAGCTGTACATCTAACCCTATCCACTCATACGCTGATGACTTCACCCTTCACCTTTCCATTCGGTTCCCGCAACGCCCATCTTAGCAGTTACTTCAACAAACAAGGGATGAGGCTATGGCACACCTAATGTCTGACTTGGCTCGTATCTCTAACTGGGGTAAAAATAATCTTGTTGTTTTTAATGCATCTAAGACTCAGTTCTTACACCTATCAACCCATCAAAATCTTCCACAGGTATACCCACTAATGTTTAATAATATTCAGCTTAACCCGCTGCATCCCGGAGACGTGAATTCACGTCCTCACATGATGTGCACTCATATCCCGGAGACGTAAATTAACGCGGCAACATTGCAAGGTCCCTAATTTGCACAATTTTCAATTTTCGCGAGTGATTTCGCAAGTGATTTTTGGCACGTATACACGGGACACCTTCCTCTATTCCTCTACAAGATGCCAAGCAGGGACAATGCCTTACACCGCATAACCTCTCCCCCCCCCCTGCACGCCATTGTCTCGGCAATTCACCTGTTACCAGTGACCTGGCGAATAAAGACATTCAGGGCCAGAGTGATTCCCCAATCGATGACAATGTGGAGGACAAAGTTTACATAGCATTTGAGGAAGAAACAGTCAGAAATGATGATCAGGTAATGTGGGAAAAAAAAGTCATGACTGGTGATGAGTTAGTGAGTGAAACAATGCTTATAATGCCTATATTACTGTTTGAAAACCAATATACTCTTGTACTACATATAAATTCGTACCAAGTAAATAAATAAATACTGTTTATGAGTGGATAAAATACTTACTCTCCCATAGAACTCGTTTTCTTTGGTGCCAGCCTGTTAGAAAACCCAGTCAGGTAAGAAGGTACTCGTACCTGAATCGAGTATTTTAAACCTCAGGTGAGCGATTTCTCTATGAATTTTCGATGTTTCTCACCAAAAGCGGATGTTTGAGCCAAAAAAAAAAAAAAAGGTCCAAAAGTCGGGACTGGGGCGTACGACTGCCCAGAAAACGTCGGGATGGGGCGGGTTAATCCTGCATCATCCTAGAACATGCTTGGGGTTTCATTTACTTGGAACATGTCTTGGAAAGATCATATTACATCTCTTGTAAAATCTGCTTCCAAGAGATTGGGTGTGCTAAGCCAACTCCGTTCTTTCTTTACCCCTGCACTATTGTTGACTCTATGCAGTGGTTTTATCCGCCCCTGTGTGGAGTACAACTCTCATGTGTGGGGAGGCTCCCCACATACTGCTCTTCTCTATAGGGTGGAGTCAAACGCTTTTCGTCTCATTAACACTCCTCCTCTTACTGACTCCCTTCAACCTCTATCACTTCGCCACACTGTTGCATCTTTATCTTTTTTCTATCGCTACTTTAATGGTCACTGCTCCTCTGAACTGTCTGCATGCATTCTTCCACCTCTACGACGGGCGCATAGCACCCATCTAGCAACAAACTCTCATCCCTTTTCTGTCCAACTCTCTACTGCAAGAGTTAACCGTTACTCCCAGTCCTTCATTTATGCAACAGGTCAACTCTGGAACTGTCTCCCTCTGTCTGTATTTCCTGTTGCTTATGATCTCCAGTCTTTCAAACGCAGTGTGTCCAGGCATCTTGAAATGAATGGATCTTGAATTTGGCTCTCTCTTGTATTTTGTTTTTCTCTTGGAGAGAACTGTTATTGTGGGCTCATGGCCTTTGGTTCCTTCTTCCTCGCAAAAAAAAAATTCATCGTCAAGACGATCACCTATTCATCCCATTGGGACACATCATCCTCAACCCCGACACTGCCCTGGACACTATGTGGCACCTCCGCTACGATAACGGGATCCACCTGGGTACGAAGAAAGTCCTCCAGGTATTCAACGATACATAATATGTATTGGACCCCCAGCCCCTCCAACCTGGTCAAACAAATCACCCAGTCCTGATGAGCCTGTGTACTAGGCAGACACCACCCACATTGCTAGCCCTTCAGGACACGTTACTGCCCACAAAACTTGGCAGTTACTTTCCGTGGATGTTGTTGGGCCCCTGCCACCCAAGTCGGGCCACTGATACATCATCACCTTTGTAGATACATATTCCAAATTTTTCATCGCATGCCTAGCCAAAGAACACCACGCCGTCGCTGTAGCCGATGCCCTAGTCCGTCATGTTTTTCCCTACTTCGGGATTCCTCAAGCCCTACACTCAGACAACGTCCCAGAATTCACCAGCACCATATGGCGAGAACTAGCCAATTTGTTTGGTTATCGCATCTCCCACTCCTCCCCCTACTGGCCACAGGGGAACGCAGTCTGTGAAAGGAGCCACTGAACCCTCATGAACCAAGTATGCACCCAGATCGAAGAAACTAAAAATGCAGACTGGCTGGCACATGTTAAAATTGTTCAGTGGGGAACGAACTCCAGCTCCCGGGGAGACGGCATATTGCCCCACGATTGTGTATTTGGGGAGGCACCTCTCCTCTTGCTTATGCCAACACCTACAGCTACCCTCCACATGCTCCACGTCTGACCCACTCCACCATCTCAAGAGGCAACTCCAGCACCTGCAAAATGGCCTCGACCTGCAACCAGATGCCACTCCCAGCCCCTACAAGCTGGGCGAGTCTGTGAAGATTGCAAAGCTGCCAATTTCCCACAAACTCTCCCCTTGCTTTATGGGCCCGTACACCATCACCCACATCCCCAACCCTTACCTAGTAACAGTGGATTACAACAACACTCCCTGCATCTACAGGAATCGCCATGTATGCCCGTTCCATGCCACCACCTTCCCTAGCCCTGCCCCACATTCCCCCTGCACCTCACCACCTCCAACCGCCGCCCCCAACCCTCCTCCTGACTCCTACAATTACTACATCTCGCCCTCATCCTCCCTCCCTTCCTCCCCCTCTCCCTTACCCTCAACTCCACCCATCATGCCGCATATCACCTCGCCTACAGCCTCACCATTGCCACATATTCCCGACCCATCCCTCACCCCACCACCACCACCCCGCTCACCTCCCACACCCAACACCACATCACTTGCTGCCAAGCCACCACCACCTGTTCCAAGCACACCAAAACCTCCCAGAACCAAGATGCCCTCATGTGCCCGTACGCTGCCCTCTGCTACTCCCTCCTCCACCTCATCCCCCCTCACCACCGCATCACAGCCCCCTTCCAGGCCCCCACCGCAAACACCTCCATCCCATACCACCCACTCCAACACCACATCACATGCAACTAGAACACCACAAGGCCGCACGCCCTCCTCACCACCCACGCCCACCCTGAAAACCATCATCACCTGCTCTGGCCGCCTTGCACGCCCTCCCACAAGATACACCACCACCCACTCCCCCACCCCACCCCCTCACTTCCACCACAGGAGCAAACCACCTCCACCCTTCACATCCCCAACACGACTGCTATCACCCTCACGCTACATCAGGCCCAAATTCCACCCATCCCTATCCCGAGGGAATACACCAGCACTTTGCCCCGGCATAAAACCACCACCGCCTTCTCAGTCGCTAGCATTCAACTTGATCCCCTGGCGGAACAATCACCTCCGACCATGAGAATACGACATGCCACCTGGGCACCAACCCTCAACAGGAAACACCGCGTCTGCAGACCTCGTCACCTCCAGCTCCTCCTCACGGCCTCCAAGCCCTCCACCCTCTTCCTCACCTGCAATCTTCACCTCGACAAAAACCTGGCAACAACACAATGGAAAACCCTCTGCAACACCTAATGCCAACCCATGTCACCAGCAGCACCAAGACCTACTACCTCCAGCCACAGGGACATGACTTTTTCCCCAATGACGGTGGTGAAATACCAACCATGGCAACTCAGGGCACCACTACACCCCCAGAAGGGGACTGCAGAGGGGTATATGGCACACATGCCACATCCATGCAATACAGTCATAAGTCCCACTGGGTCACGCGCCCCTATTCCTCAGAATGCGCCCGGTGCAACCATCCCAGTCCGAGTGCACTACCTTTTGGCCGAGCTAGCCCTCGCTGGGACCAGGGTGGAGCTGAAAATACAGCTCGAAGCAGCACCACAGCAACGGCCGGTAGCCGTGCAAATCAAGAGATGGCCTGTAGCTGCTCTAACAACAAGGAGACAGCCTGTAGCCACTCCAATAGTAAGGCGATGGCCTGTAGCTCCGCCCTTGTGATGGCCAGAAGCTGCACACAAAAAAGACAATGGCCTGCAGCCCTGCCTCCAAAAAGGAGATGGCCTCTAGCCACTCCAGGTGCTGCTCAAACCCCCTGCAGAAC
Source organism: Coenobita brevimanus (assembly GCF_032717465.1). Classification (NCBI taxonomy): domain Eukaryota; kingdom Metazoa; phylum Arthropoda; class Malacostraca; order Decapoda; family Coenobitidae; genus Coenobita; species Coenobita brevimanus. The sequence continues at coordinate 18,142,387 of NC_136967.1, forward strand.
CCATGACGACCTGAAGACGCACATTGGGAGAGAATGGTACGCCCTCTCTCCTTCTGCAGTTGCGTCGGAGGGTATGACACTGGCGACAGCTGTAGCCATGCCAGTAGGCAGGAGACGGCCTGTAGCCACTCCTTGCCTACACGTTGCTCTCCATAAGGGGACTTTGGCGATGGCCCGTAGCCACGCCTGCAGTCAAGTGACGGCCTGTAGCTGCGCTTCATCTGTCGTCCCGTCAGGAAGTCGGCCCCCTGTGACTGCCGGTAGCCACAATGATAGCGAAGGGATGGCCTGTAGCTGCCCTCCATCTGTTGCCCAAGGGACCTCGGTGACGGCCAGTAGCTGCGCCAGGGAGGGACGCCACCAAAGTCTCTTACTCCCTGTGACTTCACAACGTGAGGGTGACCTGCAATCAGCCCTGCCTACCAGCGGGGGCGCAGGCAGCATCTCTGTTCACCAGGACCGAGGCAACCTCCAGGAGGAGGACTTCCATCCTAAGGACTGATAGAGAGGCCCGGTGTTATCCCCGGGGTTGTTCTTCAACCAGTCAGCCCCTGAGGAGGACCCCCACCTGGGGGACTCCTGCCGGGAGCAGCACCGCAGCCCCACCCTGACGGCCACTCAGCAGGAAGGAGACCGCAGCCGACGGACCCTCGAGGGCACCCCCAGGACCCCGGGGTGAGACCTCTCCCCTCCCAGACGAAGGCGACGCCCTTACCCCACCAAGCGCCTGCGGGAGAGCCTCCAGAACCTGGTTAGCCCCAGCCCTGAGGGCCAAACCCAGTCCTCGACAGTGAGGGGCCCTTCACCACGCCCAACCATAGCCCTCGACGAGAGACAACGCTCCTGCAAGTTGTCCCGTGGCCGTGGGACGAAGGGACTCCTGAAGGGACTCTACCTACTCCAGGCCGACAACTGTGAGTCCCCAGGCCTTCCCCCTTGCACAACCAGTGATTGTGATACATAGTCCCCACGGACAGAAAGCGAGAGGCAAAGACTTTGCAGTGCAGATAAGCAATGAATTCCAGTGCCAGTGATAAAGGTGCTTGTGACAGTGCATACCCACCTTGTGCAGAACAAGAGGCAATACTCGGTGTCATAATAATAACTCTTCTGACAGTGCATATCCACCTTGTGTAAACCGAGAGGTAAAATCCAGTGACAATATAAATATACTATATATATATATATATATATATATATATATATATATATATATATATATATAGATAGATATATAGATATATATAGATATAGATAGATAGATAGATAGATAGATAGATAGATAGATAGATATAGATATAGATATAGATATAGATAGATAGATAGATAGATAGATAGATATATAGATAGATAGATATATATCCTACAATCAAGAAATAGCGTCAGTGTCAGAATAAGGACTCTTGAACTATCTCGTGCACAGTATATCCTACTCTCTCACTGTGAAACGAGCCTCACATACAAGGACTGTGAAAGTGTGTATTACCTATTTACCCAGACTGAGCCCACTGTCTATCTTGTATCCTGCATGATACACGAAACCCATCTCCCTGCCTGTGTATTAACTTTGTATAGCATATCGTCTGAACTGTCTTCCCGTTCTGTAGCAGAGAATTTGCTAATATACGTGTAAGGTTGTTGCCCTGTGTTTTTATGCCCTGTTCCTCTCATACTGTGTCTAAGCTCCGGTCTAGAAAGGGAACCCAGCTGCACCCTAGCATTCTTAGGGGGGGAAGCTGGCCTTAAAACGCCAGGATACCATATATATATATATATATATATATATATATATATATATATATATATATATATATATTGATTGATTGATTGATTGATTGATAGTTAGTGTATTTATTTACCTTTGAAAAATTTAGTGAGAAGGCTGGCTCTGCATTCCTTATGCTAACTTGAATATGTCAGGGGTGTAATTCATAACCGCCATTCTCATACAGTCATTCAGTTGACTGTCAGTTAAATGTGACCTATACTTCGATTTTAAGACCTTCATTGTTGAAAATCCTGATTCGCACATATATGTTGAACTAAAGGGCGAACTAAGTCTCTGACAAACTTCCTTCAGAAAATTTCTCCGACTCTACTGATGTCCAATATTCTGAGAGTTCTGCTTTGCTTTTCAGTTGTAAGTCATTTGCAAAGTAATAATTTCCATCTCCAGGTCAGCGACATTCAGTTTGAAAATCAGTCCAAGTTGAGATGTAGTGTCACTGACATCACTGTTACAAAATGGGTTCGATATGAATGTGGCTGCTGGTAGAGGATTCCTGAAGTCTGCAAACCTTTTCTTGATCTCATCCAGAATCATGTTGAGCTGATCTGTGTATGTATGAACAATGCACTCCAATTTTTCTAGGTTCAGCATTTTTTGCAGCGAAAGGAGGTGCTGTAAGAGCCCTTTAGAGATCTGAGACATCTACTCGTACAACTTCAGCTTGTTTATGAAAACATTTACTGAACTTATTTGTGACAGAGTTTTCATTTGTCCTTGCACTCTAGGTTTTACTCATTGAACTTAGATGTGATGTCGGTTAAAAATGCTAGGTCAGCTAGCCACTGTGGATCATCGAATTCTTCAAAAGAATCCCCCCTCCCTTGAAAAAAAAAAAAAAAAAAAAATGATTTCGGGAATTAGCTGTTCAAATATTTCGAGAACTTTTCCTCTGCTTAGCCTATGCACTTCTGCGTACAAGACAAGGTCGCCATACTGAGCACTCACTTCATCCAGAAGTGCTTTAAACAGCCTGTGTTGAAGAGGTCTAGCATGAATAGAATTAATGATTTTCACAATCATCGTCATTACATGTTCATAGTTAATAACTTTCGAAAAACAGAACTTGCTGGTGTATGATACAATGGTAACTAATGAACTGAGGGAATGAAGGATCATTTTCGCAGTGTCACAAAGCCAACATTGCTACCTGCCATTGACGGAACACCTGTTGTTACTGACACAAGCTTTTGAAGGGGCAAAGTTTCCTTGCCTACAAAACTCTTAAAAACTTGATAAACATCTGCACCACGCGTTTTTTCTTCCAGAAGTAAGAGGACTAAAAAATCTTTCACGTTGCCATCAGCATAAACCATGAGTGCAAATACACTTAATTGGGCTGTGTCCGCAACATCTGTGGATTCATCAAACTGCACTCTGAAGTACATACATTTACCAAGATCAGCTTTTATTTGTTCAAACACATTTTCCGACATCATGTCTATCCTCCGTGTGAGTGTGTTTCCCGACAAAGGCATGGATTTTATTGCAGTTATAATTTCAATATTATTCCAAAAAATTTCAAACAAGGGCTCAGATGCTGCAGACCAACATGCTTTCACCGTTTCTCCATCCTCAAATGTTTTTTTCTTCTTTGCAAGGACATGAGCAACAAATAATGATGGAACTGTTGATGCTTTAGCTTTGGCAAGTGGTTTCCGGAAGGTGTCTTGGGCCAGCAACTCATATTTTAGCTGCTTCACTTTCTACCTTCTTAGAGCACTGTCAGAGGGATATTTAATATAATAATTTTTGTGAGGTGTAACAAAATGCCTCTCTATATTACTCTTTTTGGATACTGCAGCAGTAGCGTGACAAATTAAGCAGACACACTTGTCCCTGAAATTGGCGAAAAAATTGTTTTCTTCCTATTCCTCATGAAAGGCGTAATTGTGACTTCGTTTCTTTGAACTGGAAGCCATTATTTCTCTTTATTACGACTGAAATCAGCTTGGATATCCTTGAAACACAGTGCTCAATATGCAACGGTGCAGCAACACTGTACACTCCAACCGCGCAACAGACAGAAACCAACTGGACTGGTGAACGATGGTTGGTCATGACCAGTCCTGGGTAGATGCTTTCGTCTTGGACACGCACACCACAGACCTGGGGAAAAGCGTCGCTTGCAGTCCCCCGCCTCTCCTCCACCCACCCTCCCTTCCCCTCCAACCGGATCTCTCTCTCTCTCTCTCTCTCTCTCTCTCTCAGACTGTGGAGTACTATCATGTTATTGGATTATGATTACATATTTTCGTAATTTTCATTGTTTAACTTTAAATAAATAAATGAATGTATAAAGAATATTTCACAGTTTTCTGGTGAACCTCAGCGGGCGCCACAATATAGTTCCGAGGACTCCATGGCGCCCGCGAACTACAGGTTCGGGACCACTGCTATAAAGAATCGAAACGTACACTGTTTACCTCTTTGAAATCCCCAACTTTGATCACAACGCAAAAATCTAAGACAACCCAGAGCACCTTGAAAAAAAAAATAAATAAACTAGACTCCTTGGCCCTGTTCCATCAGGTGAAAACAGACCGATAAATGCAAGGATACGTTCAACCCTCACCTGTGTGGATGAGCTTAGTGGATATCGTTCTGGCTGGCGAGTGAGCTTCCATCCGCCTCAGTTTTGCCTATATCAGACCGCCAAAATTCTGAATTATACAGTTTTTCATTTCAAACTCAGAGCCTTAATTTTCTTGGCAAACTCATAATCAGTATTAATAAATTTTGGGTGAATATTAATTTTTCAAGCACGCATATTCACTAGCAGCAATTTCCTTATCCATAAACGCAGGTTGAACGTTAATTTACCAAACATGTAGATTCACTGACAGCAATTAACTTATCGTGTTGAGACAGCACCCATTTCAGCCCATTAGATTATGAAAAACAGAAATAAATTTGGCTGAACATTAATCTTTCAAGCATCAAGACAGAAAGACAGCAATTAACTTATCATGAGGAAAATCCTATCTATATTTAGCTCCCATTTAAAAAAAAATCACTATCGGCAACTAGCATCGCCGTATGATCCAGTGGAGCTAATTAGTGAAGATAAACTACCCATATCTGGCTCTCATTAAAGATATATAAATATGGTTCAAGCAACTAACATGACCAGTAAATTCATTGGGTAAAGGCTCGTTAGCGTAGTGGATAATTTGTCTGCCGTCCGTATTGCCATGAACAGTAAATAATTTGATGCCTCATTAGATACATCTCTTAATCGCCCCTGTCTAGCGTAATAAGCTGTTTTGGAAATAATTTTTGTATATCCACATCTGAAACAAGAACTTTCCTTTGCGTGTGAGATGACAAGACTGATGCCCTCTCTTTCTCACGTTTATATCCATCCTTCTCTTCTCCTCTCTCCTTCTTTATCCAGTATTTCCCATCCTTCTTCCCTCCTTTTCTCTCCTTCCTGTTTCTATCCCCCCCCCCTCTCTCTCTCTCTCTTTCTCTCCATCATCCCTTTCCTATATCTAACTGGCCTTAACTCCCCAAAAGGTATTGCTCCAGGTGTGACTCAACTAATTTATGGAGAGCAACAGGTGCAATTACCTGGTCTCGTCAGGTGCCACAACCGCTCCTTAAGTTAAATAACGCGCTCAATTTGATCAGGGGGCATTAACTAGATCATTAGACTGATTACACTGCTTGACCTGACTTACCGGGCTGAACACTTGACCTCTGTAAGCACTTGGATTGGCATGAGCGGATGTATACATGTGTGGGAACTATTTTACACATACATACGTTCACATATTAACCTCTCTGTCTACCTTTCCATCGTTCTATCTTTCTATCTATTTTCTGTTGTTGATGATGATGATTTTCAGAGGCGTCCTTTAAGGTGACGAGGTAATAATGACGACGTGACGGGTATCTGAGGGCGTGACGTAAGCATCCAGTGCCGTGGGCAGCGTGCAAGTGTTTCCCTCCAGTGACGTATGTTCTCTTCCTAATGTCCGTCTTACACTTGCTTTCTCCCCACCTACGTTAATCCAGTTCCTGTCTTTCCTTTTTTTACCTACGTTTTCTGATTACTATCTTATTGATGAATGAATGAATGAATGAATTAACATGTAAGCAATTTATATAACCCAACGCCTGTCTGTCTTCACCAAAATTATATATGTGTATTTTCTCCTAGGCATGTATGTTCATTTCTGTCTCTAACTACATATCAACATTTTTTTTTTTTCTGAGGGTCGTATGGCATATAATGTTGTCTGCTACTCATATTTTTTAAAAGGAACAATACATGGAAAATGTTGTCACATTCTTTTCTAACCCTGAATTAATCTTTATTTACTGTTAATCTGATAGAGACTTTTATCATTATCCTCTCTCTCTCTCTCTCACACACACACACACACACACACACACACACACACACACACACACACACACACACACACACACACACACACACACACACACACTCTACACGCCACTTAATCTCACACTGCCGCACCTCACACACCACATCACAAACATCACACCACACTCCGTCATATCACACATTGCCACACCTCTTATGGCAGCACATCTAGTTGGCCTAGGAAATTTCTTAACACCTCTAACCTAGTGATTTATTTTGCACATCACACCTTAACAGTTGTCTTGTATATTACTGATGGAAACAATGTCAGTATTAAAACGATTTGAAGTAGTAAACGAGATAATGTGTAATATACAAAATATATCGCTAAGGAAAAGCAACTACGAAGCCTCCTATGCCACCTAAAATACCTCCCTTAACATTGCCATGTAGGAGACTTCCATATATATATATATATATATATATATCATCATCAGCCGTTTGAGTATCCACTGCAGGACCGGCCTATCCCGACCGAAGTCTGGACAATACAGCCAATGTATCTCTACCATGTGGCTTAGGCTGTCTAGTAGAGATTGTATGTAGGGTGAGACGTGCCTGTTAGTGTAATTGTCGTGTGTAGTCTCTGAACCAAGTGTAATCCGCCCGCGCAAGCCGACTGGGTGCAAGCATACTTTATAGTAAGCGACACTGGTTCAACCACAGCATCCCTGGTGTCCGCCAATGCAGTACGTGGCCTGGCGAACACTCCCAAAGTTTTACTACCCTGGCGAGGCGCGAACCATGGCTCACCCGTGTACGAAGCGCACACTCTACCACTGTACCACAGAAGCTCTCATATATATATATCATCTTATAAGGTTCCCTTATATGTTCCCTATATTGTTTTTAGTGTCGAGAGTTTATGGATCAGTTAATATACATGAGAATTAAAAGATGTAATAGTCAGAATAAATCGTTAAGGAACAAGCGTTACGAGCCCACCAAGTTTTCAGAGCCACCTAGAACACGATCAGGTGAGGTAAGACCCTCGTTGCTCCTCTTCTTTAGCGATTTGTATTCGATGCTACATTTTAACCTTCCCTTGCATGCCATTTTTTTTGTTTTAATATCCACGTAGTACACATCTGTAACACTCAAGTGGATACTCACGTGCAAAGTGTGAAATAAACCGCTAAAGAAGTGTAGCTGAGAATTTCCAGTGCCATCTAGAATAACCACCCACACTTTCCATTGCCACGCCTTCCCTTGTCCAGCAACCACAGGCTTTCCTAACACCTTATATCATTAGCAGTGAGTGTCGTGGTATCTGTGCCGTGTCCTTAGCCTGATATTACAGGTGTCACATTTTTTTTTTCCCTACGGCGTTGCATTTCGTAAATCATTGGACAGGGTGATCCATTCCAAGAGACAGCCAGTGAATATTCGATTTAATAGGTTTCGCGGACAACATGAATTATTCCAAAAGACAGTCAGTGAATATTCGAATTAAAAAGTTTTGTAGACAACATGAATCACAAGACAAGCAGTGAATATTCGAATTAACAAGTTCCGTGGACAACACGAATCGTTCCAAAAGACAGTAAATATTCGAATTAAAATGTTTCCTGAACAACATGATCTTTCCAAGAGACAGCCAGTGAGTAACAAATTACCTGTGATAGTGTGAGAAAATGTGGTATGGAGAGTGATGAGGCTAGGGTAATAACAGATTTGAGCTGGTAGGAAGCATTTTGTATGACGGAGTGTATGGCATGGGTTTGGCGCTTCTGTTATGTCCTGGTGAAGTGATAGTCGTCTGAATGACTCTAGCTGGTGGGTGGTATGAAGTGCCCAAGTGTGGATGTGCAGGCGTGTGAGGTGGTCAGGAGTCCGAGGGCTTGAATGATGAGTGAATGAGAGAATGGCTCATTCATTTCAGGTTGCTTTGGTTAGTTTCTTATGTAGTTTCTTATTCCTGCTTTTTTTAATCCTCTCTCACCACATCCAAGCGTGGAAAAAGGGATGTAGATGATAAGGAGGAGGAGGAGGAGGAGGAGGAGAAGATGTCTGTCATGTTAAATTCTTGTTGCACTCAGAGGATTTTGTTTAGCTTAGGAGAGGCCTCTGGTATTGAGGGAGTTATTAACGCCATTAGTATGATGACGTATTACTGTATCTTATTGTTGTTATCTTCTGCTTATGAAAGACCTCTCGTACGAATGGGGTTTGTGAAGGCTAACCCCTCCAGTTTGAAAGATATTCCCGAGGTGACTCAAACCGTCTGGAAAAAGCAAATGTAAACTACAAAGTGTGTCATGGTAGTGAAATGGGCTTAGAGTACCGTACTGTATACGCGTATTTCAACCAACCAGCTCGAAAGTCTCTGATAAGCTGATTAAAACTGTGAATAATAATAACAATAATGATAACAACAGTAGTAGTAGTAGTAGTAGCCTGATTCTACTACTACTACTACTACTACTACTAAAAATAATAATAATAATAACAATAATAATAATAACAATAGTAATAATAATAATAATAATAATAATAATAATAATCCATCCATCCATCCATCATCCAATCCTACGTTGCCCCATGAGGAGCTTAGGAGCCCGGGGCTAGGCAGTTGGTCCTGACATTTAAGATGAGAGTGTCCAACCTCACTCATCCCTGAGTGGCATTACGTGAGCAATAAACCCCAACCACCCCTTGGATATAAACCTTCACTGGCTCAATCCGACTGGAGCACAATAATTACCCACTAAACCACCAGGAGCCAAAATTTGGTTACATGGTTACCACCCAGCGTAGTAAATGGTTTCCTGGTGTACAGGAAACCATTTGGCTTGCCACTCAGTGTAGAGTCACCCACAGGCAGAAGGAAGAGGAAAGAATGAAGGAATGAAAGACAGAAGAGGGAGTGTAAAGTCACCCGTAGGCAGAAGGACGAGGAAAGAATGAACGAAAGAAAGACAGAAGAAGATGGAAGGCAAGAAGGATGGAGGAGAGGACAGGGCAGACACCCGAGAGCAGCATTACATTGAGTGAGTGAATGGTGAGAGCCCCCACCTACCACATAATAAAAGCAGGCCGTCGTAGTTCGGCGACTGAATAAAATCGTCCAACAAAGAGCCTGCCATACCAACGAGCATGCACGTAAGCACAGGAAGACCACTGTGTTGTGTAGCACTTTGTAAAGCAGATGTGGGAAACAGTGAACTGGTTGTCACCACTGTTATGAGCATCGTCGTCGTCATCGTCACCATTCTCCTCCTCCTGTACCTCCTCCTTCTCTTACATCTCCTCTAACTCCTCCTCCTCCTCCCCCTACATTTCCTCCTCCTCCTCTTCCTCGTCCTCGTTCTCGTCCTCCTCCTCCTCCTCATCATCATCATCATCATCATCATCATCATTATCCTTATCATAATTCTCCTCCTATTCCTCCTCCTCATCAATATCATCATCCACATCCTTATCATCATCAAAATTAGGTTCCCACTGTATCAAGCATCAGGTGGGATATGCAGAAAAATCTTATTGCTGTTTTTGGAACGTAAATCAAAGAATGTGAAAGCCCCAGTTATACCCTTAAATGCTCCTTAGAGGCATTGAGGTTGTTAACACGACACGCAGCACACGTTGGGCTCTCCTTATAGCACTACATGAATAAACTGAGGGCAACTGCAGATATCGCTCTCTCCCCTTTCATTAACCAGCTCATGGTCGGAGCAACTTTACTATTGTATTGCAGGTACAATAACCAGTTTTATTCAGCTGAGAGTGGGTCATGCGAACCCGACAGTGTTACCCTCCTCAGCACGATAACCCTTAGATTCTATTCTTGCTACTTCCATATGATCTTTAGTTAGGGGAGACTTCTCGTAGTGAGGAGGCTAATAACAGTCCCCATTAACCTCTTTATTAAAGTGTGTGTGTGTGTGTGTGTGTGTGTGTGTGTGTGTGTGTGTGTGTGTGTGTGTGTGTGTGTGTGTGAAACAGGGAAAAAAATATATGAGTGCATGCATGTGTGTGCCTACACTGTATTCACACGGGGACGTCCTCTGTTTAAAGCTGCATGTTATACACAGTGTCAGAGGTGCACATTTATATATTTTTTTGACATGTAGTGCCTGAAACATGACACTCTACTCTCCACCAGCCTCGCACAAAATGCTAGTGTCGCATATGCCTGCAGCATGAGGGTGCAGTTACGAATATGTCAAATCCCATGTTAACTTTTTTCTTATTGTTATTATTGATCAGCCTAGGTCTGACTAGCTAATCAGACCCATGAACCGCAGCAAACAACCACCCCTGCAGGGCCATCCCGTGCAATGAACCATTGTTTCTCTGTGGTCGACAGCGCCTCACGACAGCGAGGCGAGGGGAAAAAAATGTGGGGGCTTGGTTCCTGGGTGGACGTCGCATTTGCTTCACTCCACCCAATTAGTAGGGGCATCATAGCATGCTCCACAACACTCTGTTATTTGGTTATATGATTAACACCCAGAGTTGTAAATGGTTTCCTGGGTTATAGAATCGCCACCGCCTACCATCGAAATGATTTTTTGGTTTTATTCATTTATTTTATCTTTTTTGTTTCTGCCATCGCCACGCGATTTCATTTAACCCAGGAGAGTCCTCTTGTACTGGTGGGCGCTATCTTTTATGTAACACAGAAGCCATACATCCAGTTTTACTAGTCCACATGTGAGATAATTCAGGTTTTAATAATGAAGACTGAGCTACAACAATAAACTAGAAAGCCCTCACAGAGTGCATACCTCCTCCAACGCCAGTATAAGTTATGATATATTAACCGACCATCTCCAGCGTCGTTGGAGTAGATATTTAATTCAACGGTCTTAGTCAGCCCTCTTGACACAAAATCAGACAAGGCATTCTTCCTTCGACGCCAGTAAAATTTATGATTTATTCTGATGACAACTTTTTGAGATATCTTGTCTACAAAATGACAGGCAAACAGACAGACAAGGATGAATCCATAACTTAATCCAAAATCGTTCGTGAAGATAACCATTGGTTCGGAGATTTTCCCTTTTATTAGATCGAAACCTATATGTAGTATATGTCACTTCAGTCAGAGACGCTTCCTTGTACCGGGGTCTACTACTGTACTTTCCCATGTGTGTGTGCTGGCAGGATGGGGAACTCACCTGATATTTGAGTTTGTTCACTTTACCTTGCCCCGAATTATTATTTTTTTATTCTTTTGCAGCCTATTTCACATTGCCCAAAGACAAAACAAGACAATATTCACTTTACCATGCCCCAGACTTCTTTTTAGTCCTTTTTGGAGCCTATTTCACATTGCCCAGTGTTAGAACAAGACAGTAGTGCTGCTCTGTGTCGCTTCCGTAGCACATCATTGTGATTAGCATTATATTCTAATATACTGCCTACTTCTTCCTTCACCTTGATCACTCTTTTTCCTTGTCTGTCCTCTCTCTTCTTATTTCTCCAATCTTTACTGTCACCTTTTATTTTTTCTGTTTCTTTTCAGGTGGCTTTACACTGAGTGACAAGCCAGATGGTTTCCTGTAAGCCAGGAAATCATTTACACAGCTGGGTAGTAACCATATAACCAACCCATATGTGTTCCCTGCATGTCAACAAGTGGATTGGCGGAGGGTTAATGCCTCTCAACCGTAAAACAACTAACCCAGAGACAAACGACCACCCCTTGAAGGATTATGGTGTCCGGCTATAGATAGATAGATAGACAGATAGATAGTGAATCTCTTATTACACTTCAGTATTCAGAATAGACAGATGACATTTTAGGCCTGCTTAAAGCGAGCACAGGAAATACCGGTAAAACAGGTTTAAACGGTGGATTTAAAGGCATTTTGTCTCCAGCTCCCCCGCTCTTTCTGACTACCATCAATAACTCTGCCTTCTTCGCTGTGTTACATCTCTCTCTCTCTCTCTCTCTCTCTCTCTCTCTCTCTCTCTCTCTCTCTCTCTCTCTCTCTCTCTCTCTCTCACACACACACACACACACACACACACACACACACACACACACACACACACACACACACACACACACTTCTAATCTTCTTGTCACTGTTCTAATCTCCCTGCTTTCATCCCTCGCTAATTACGGCGGGCATGCGGCATCAGTCTAGTTACACATTCTCATTAATTTTCCGTCCAACTCATTTATGCATATATTATCTGGCATTACCAGTCTTTCAAGTACACATCTGGTCAGCTTCGGAATTGTCTTCTTCAGTTTGTCTTTCCTATTGCCAATGACCTCCAATCTTTAAAATAAAGTGTATCATGTCGATATGAACCAATATTGATTCACTCCTTATATTCAACCTTGTTTAGTTCCTATATACATACATATATGTAACGACTACATATATATATATATATATATATATATATATATATATATATATATATATATATATGTATATATACAAAATGAATCAACTAATTGAGAAAACTACAGAATATACTAAACCACTGTGCTTAGGTTTTGTTGATTACGAAAAGGCTTTTGATTCAGTGGAACACATAGCAATTATAAATTCACTGCGAGAACAAGGAGTGAATGAGAACATTGTAAACTTGCTCGAAAACATATATAAAGAGGGAACTGCTACAGTTAAATTTCATAAGGACTCGGAAAAAATTAAGATTGAGAAGGGCGTGCGTCAGGGAGATACAATTTCTCCAAAATTATTTACAGCATGCCTAGAAAGTATTTTCAGAAAGCTAGACTGGGAAAACAAAGGAGTGAACATAGCTGGAGAAAAGCTAAACCATTTAAGATTTGCAGATGACATTGTCCTAATCTCAGAAACAGCAGAGGCATTGCAAGAAATGTTAAATGACCTGAACAGAGAAAGTCTGAAAGTAGGACTGAAGATGAACTGGAGTAAAACTAATGTTTAATCCATAAACACCAAAGAGCGTCATCAGAATAAACGATGAAATTCTTGAAGAAGTTGAGGAGTACAACTACTTGGGACAAGTACTAAAATTAACGAAAGATCATGATAGCGAATAAAAAGACGCAATACAATTGGATGGAAGGCTTTTGGTAAGGGGACATTATGAATAGTAGCTTGCCAGTTTGCATGAAACGAAAAGTATATAACGAATGTATAATTCCAGGTATGACGTATGGTTGTGAGATCTGGAAACTGACAAAATCGATGGAAAATAAATTAATCCATTCTCAGAGAGCAATGGAAAGGTCAACGTTGGGAATATCTCTAAGAGACAAGATAATATAAACTTGGGTGGGAGAGCAGACTAAAGACAAAGATATCACAGAAGTAATAAAGAAGAGAAATGGAGGTGGGCAGGTCATATAGCAAGAAAAAGCGATAACTGATGAAGCAAGAGGCTGACTGACTGGACACCAAGAGATTGTAAGTGTAGCAGAAAAAGGCCAGACAGGAGGTGGAGAGATGAGATAGAGAGATTTGCAGGGAAAACGTGTGTATATATAATATATATATATATATATATATATATATATATATATATATATATATATATATATATATATATATATATATATATGAGAGAGAGAGAGAGAGAGACTTGTGTGTATGAAATCTACGCAGGACGTAGTCATAGTTATACACTGCAGTCTCACTGTATTGTTATCTGAAGTTTGAAGGCTTTTCCAGGCATGGCGGAAAAAAATATGCAACAGATAATTTCCATACAGTTATGGGCTCCGTCGTTATCCCTTAGTCTCTATGTAGCCTAAGATGCTAATAATTATCTTGTATGGTAAAAGAAACACACACACACACACACACACACACACACACACACACACACACACACACACACACACACACACACACACACACACACACACACACACACACACACACACACACACACACACACACACACACACACACACACACACACACACACACACACACACACACACACACACACACACACACACACACACATGCGGGCGTGGGAAAAAAAAAAAAAAAAAAAGCCTGCTGCGAAACGCCGTAGGTACTGTAGTCATCATACATATCAGACTAAGTACCATGGAACTTGGTGACTTTTATATGCATGGCAAGGGCAAAACACACACACACACACACACACACACACACACACACACACACACACACACACACACACACACACACACACACACACACACACACACACACACACACACACACACACACACACAGTAACAGTCTGCCTCTATGACCTCCACGCGCTGACCCTCGTTTATAAATCGTGTCTTTGTACAACCTGAACCTGCAATGTCTTCAACATGTACAGTTAGCAAAAAAGGAGTATGCTGCATATGCACTGTCATATCTGGGTAAGGTGAGATTTACATGTGGTTTTGCGTGCACGACAGCTGTATAATAAACAGCAACAGCCTATCCAACACTATCTCGTGTGATGTGTAGGGGTCCCGGTTTAGGCTACAAGCAACAGTCCAGAAAACATATGATGGCAAACTAGTCAAATTTTGTCCATCTGAGACTTAAATTACCAAAAATCAGCCCCAGTAGGAACAATACTGATGATACCAGAATCAACAATATCAACAATAAAAACCACAACATCAATAACAACTACGTGAACTACAACATCAGCATATTAGGTGCTTTAGAAAACAAATCCTGAGTCTTTTAACATTTTACAGTCATGAACCACCTTATTTCGGAGAGAAGAGTTTTATCATCTTGAATGTGTTCACTTATATTTTTTGTTACTTTCAGATGGTTTTATTTAACTTCACAACGGCCTGTCGTATGGAGGGAAATACTGAAGGACATATCTAGCTGCTTCAGTTTTTTTTTTCTTCTTTTAATAACAGAAAGGAGGAAGGAAGAACAAATGAATAAAAAAATAATAATCCATACACCAGAATACTGGTGTCCTCTGTTCATAAAATATCTGTAACAGTTAGACTTGAACAGCTGTGGGCTGAAATTTGGAGGAAAACAACTCTGGGGAAGAGAGTTCCAGAGAGATGCAGTTCGGGGAATGAAAGAATTCTGATAGGCAGAAGTTCTGCAATATGGCTGAGTGACATTCCAGTCATGAGCGCTACCAGATGCCCGTGTAGCACGAGGGAAGGCATGGAGAGGTGGCACCATGGACGCAACTTCGTCTGAGCATTTCCCATAAAAATATCTGTAAAATAATGCAAGGGAGGCAACATTCCTTCTTCCTTGCAGGGGAGGTAGTTTATTTGTAATGCCAGGGTTGTTAATAATTCTAACAGCTTTGTTCTGAATTTTGTCTAGTTGTTTTAATGCAACCTCTCGACATCCATTCCACAAGGGTGAGCAATATTCAAGCTGAGAGCGCACATGGCTCTTATAAATTATAGCTAACTGCTCATCAGTGAAGAAGTTACGGACTCTGTACAATAATCCAAGTTTTTTTTTAGGCGGTTTTAGCAAGTGATCTAACATGAGAGGTCCAGCTGAGGGCACTGTTAAGTGAGACGCCAAGAATTTCAATACTTTTGGAGATGGGAATATTGGTAGCACTGAAGGTAACATACGAATCTGGCAATATCTGTCTATTTCCCCCGGGGGTAGGGGGGTTTTTCAAGAATACTCCCCCAGTATCCCTGCTTGTCGTACAAGGCGACTAAAAGGGTTGGCGGAGGGTTAATGCCCCTCCCCGGAAAACAACTAACTAAAAAGACAAACAAGAAGCCTCGGACAAGGACTGACCAAAAGATGACGACCAAGGACCGGACAAAGGACATGGTAATCGGAACATGGAATGTAAGAGGCGCGAATGATGAGGTGAAAGAGGGAGAGATTGTCCAGGTGCTTGAGGGTGCGAAAGTTGATGTATGTGGAGTAAATGAAACTAAATGGAGAGGAGAAAGTGTGAGAGAATGCGAGTATGGATGGGGTACATGTGCAGGAGTAGGTGAGAATGAGAGGGCAAAAGAAGAAGTGTGTATAGTTGTGAGTAAAAGATGGAAGAAGAACATAAGAGAGTATGGATCAGTTGGATCAAGGATTGTGTGGGTAAGATTGAAAGTTGGAATACAAATGTGGGCAATTGTGTGCGTGTATGCGCCAACGCAAGATCGTGCAAACAGAGTGAGAGAAGAGTTCTGAACAAATGTGGAAGTGTGCATGGAAAAGTTGGGAAGGAATGAGAGAGTGTTTTTGATCGGTGATATGAATGATAAAGTAGGGAATGTGAAGGTGGATGGAATAGTTGGTGTGTGGGGTGTGCCTGCTGAGATAGATGAGAATGGCAGTGCGTTAGTGGACATTTGTGCTGGGAGGGGGTTGGTGATAGCCAATACCCTCTTCAGGCACAAAATGATCCACAGGTATACATGGCGAGTGATGAGAAGGGTGGGTGGTGAACTGAATGAAAGGAAGGCAATGATTGATTATGTGTGTGTGGATGAAAGGATACGAAGGTGTGTAGTGGATGCAAGAGCTTACAGAGGTTGAGGGAGTGGACTTTCTGACCACTACTTGGTGGTGGCCAGAATCAAGATACAAATAAGTTGGAGAAATAGAAGAAAGGAAGGACGGGAAGAAGGAGTATTTGCAAGGAGAGTGGAAAGGTTACAAGAGGATGAGAAAAAGGCAGAATATAAGAGAGACGTGAAGGAACGATTGGGCAAATATGAATTGGAGCAGATGAGGGACGTGGAAGGTGTGTGCAGGATATTCACAGAAGAAATATGTGCAGCATGTGATGTGGTTTGTGGGATGAAGAGAAGACGGAGGAGGGTGCAAGGAACAGCGTGGTGGACTGAAGAGGTGAGGCAGGCTGTGGCACAAAAGAAGAAAGCATACAATGAATTGATGAGAAATAGGGGCGTGGAAGAAGTTGAGAGGCGGAAGAGAGAGTTATATGTAGAAAGAAAGAGGTAAAAAGATTAGTAAGAGAGAGTAAGAAGAGAGTGGATGAGGAATTTGGAAGGAGTTTGAGTGTAAAGTGGAGGGACTGTAAGAAAATGTTCTGGAAAGAGGTGAAGAGAGTAAGACAGGGTGGAAATGAAGTTAGTAGGGGAGTGAAAGATAAAAATGGTAGATTACTAGTGGAGAAGGGAGAAAAAGTGAGCAGATGGAGAGAACACTTTAAGGAATTGTTGAACATAGAGGATGGAAGTGATGCGAGTATAAGTGGCTGGGGAATGGTTGGGAGAAGGAGGGAGGTGAGAAGACAGGAAGAAATCAGTAGGATAGAAGTTGTGGAAGCAATGAAGAAAGTTAAATTGAGGAAAGCCCCAGGAATTGATGGAGTGTGTGGTGAAATGTTGAAGCATGGGGGAGAGATAGTAGTAGAATGGATGTGGAAGATGTGCAGATTGGCCTGGGAGGAAGGTAGAGTTCCAGAGGATTGGAAGTCAGGTATAATTATTCCCTTGTACAAAGGAAAAGGGGAAAAAGAAGTGTATGGTATTCACAGGGGCATTTGTCTTCTTAGTATAATAGGAAGAGTGTATGTTAGGATACTTATTGACAGAGTTAGGGAAATAACAGAGGAATTAGTTGGAGAAGAACAGGGAGGCTTTAGGAAGGGAAGAGGTTGTGTAGATCAGATATTCATTCTTAGATCTTTAGTGGAAAAGTTTCTAGAGAAGAGAAAGAAGTTGTATGCGGCTTTCATGGATTTGAAGAAAGCATATGACAGGGTGGATAGACAAGGATTGTGGAAAGTATTGAGAATATATGGAGTAGATGGGAAGATGTTGAATGCTGTGAAGAGTATGTATGATGGTGCTAAGGCTGCAGTGTGTGTGGATGGTGAACTGAGTGTTTTTTTTTTTTTTTTTTTTTTTTTTTAAGATTGGGTTGAAACAGTGATGTGTCATGTCTCCATTGTTGTTCAATCTGTACATGGTTGGGGTAATAAAAGAGGTACAGCTACCTCCACTTCTATCGAGTACAGTGGGTGGTGTGTTTGGTGAAATGTGGCACCACTGTGTTTGTTTACATCGTAGTAATAGTAAGTGAACGGGCAGACCCGGCAGAGCTTCCCCTCCGGTACAGTATCTAGTACCCACAGAAACAATGTCCTATCAAGTCATACTCTGTCTGCAAATCCAAGTGTTTCCCCCCGTATGTATAGTGGAAGGTAGAGAGAAACACAAATAGTAATGTCATTGGATCTCATTGTTTCTCTGACAGGAGATGACTGCGAGGCTAGGTGGAACGGAGGGGAGGAGGGACAGGTAGTGGGGTCGCATGTATCGAAATTTTGTCGTGTTTCGTTTAGAAAGATGAATGGTGTGATTATACAGATGTTCTAAGGTGATCTGTAACTACGCATGCAATAACGTGTATTGGATGAATGTCGGAGTGTTAATGTTCGTCATACAATGTGGTGAACAATTGTAGTTGAGCATAAAGGTTAGGTATGATATCCGGTGTCTCGAAACGTGGTTCACCTGAGTCTAGTGAGTGTGCGACTCAAATGCTATAACATTTTTGTGGCTGAACCAGGGTGGCCATAAATGGTTTATGATTAAGCACGTGAAACAACGGTCATGCCATGTTGGGCATCATCCAGTCTGTTTTATTGTGATGAAAAATAATCGTTATATTCGCAAACCATAGTAAAAGTAGATCTCCAGTTGCACAGGATTATAGCTACTTTGAGTGTTGGACAGCTATTGGCTTATTGTGCGAAAATGTTGTGCAATCATCATACTGATGTATCACGCGGAGGTAATGAGATACTGTAATTGCATAATGAATGCATATCTCGTATTATAATAATTGAAATAACGGTGTTACGGATGTTCAGTTCACAAATGATGTCGCTTTCTTCGAGGTGCAATTTCATTACTCAGGAGAGTTGTGACACAACATCCACAAACATTGATCATCGTATAATATATTCTCTTTAATATATTCATTCATTAGTTTTCATACAAGTATTACCCATTCAGGCCCTCCTTAGCTCCAGACGCATTATGCTATCTAGTCGTGCGTCTACACTCACACACTGTTCATCCAGAGGGGGCAATAATTCCTTTACCATGCATGTCTGTCCGTTGCCTGCCATAATAACACAAGTGGCCAGGGCTACACAAAATAGCGTATATCGCTGGCTTGGTGCTGCTGGGAGAGTGTAAAACTGCATAATTATAATCTACGTGTCTTTCTGCAGGGAGTCTGGTTATACACTTCACAGACTTACTCGCACTCATGCTAAAATAGCAGACTAAGTCGCGGTTTTGGTGACTATACTGACTGAGCGTTGAACACACTTTCACCTCCTAGCAGTCTGAATGAGATCCTGTTTTCAAGAAATAGAAAAATTAAACCGTGCAGTAAACAGTGCAATTTTATATATAAAGTAAGGAGGGTTTTATGCACCGTGTCATCATACAGACTTATACAGTATAACACGGCCAGGGATAAACTGGACCTACGGTAGGATAAAGGTTGAGTGCTGCTGGAGCGTCCAAGTAAACATAAGCAACATTTGTGCACAAGCAACTGGATGGTAAAACCCAACCACCGCGCTTAGGAAAAATATCCTCGGGTTCTGAAACTACCCCACGTCATCCAGATTTACACAAGGTCATTCATAAGGCTGCAATCTAGTTGTAGTGATGCGAATGATAAGGAAATCAATATCAGGCCTCGTTACCCATTATACGAGGAAGGACCGGAATTTTATGTGTGTGTGTGTGTGTGTGTGTGTGTATGTGTGTGTGTGTGAGAGAGAGAGAGAGAGAGAGAGAGTACTATATATATATATATATATATATATATATATATATATATATAGAGAGAGAGAGAGAGAGAGAGAGAGAGAGAGAGAGAGAGAGAGAGAGAGAGAGTACTGTATATATATATATATATATATATATATCATCATCTGGACCTCCTTTCCCACCCTAGGGCAGGAAGAGGAGTAGCAACGTCCAGACAGCCAAGTTTGCCCAGTCCAATGGTCCACCCTTCCATTCACTCATCATTCAAGCCCCCGGAGTCTTGGCGCTATCTGATACGCCAAAAAATTTTCAACACATTCTGTAGCGTCACATAAACGTATCCAGTAGAGTCAGTCTGAACGCTGTCACGTTATATAAGAGTGCCAAATCCATGATTATGCACTTCTCACAACATTCATCCAGCCAGCTCGATCTCTTGTCAGTCCCCTCGCCTCACCGACTTCCAAACCTCCCTTCCTCACACACTCATCCACCATATCCCTCCACCTTCTCTTTTACCTACCTCGCCTCCTCCCTCCTTTGAATTCGCTCAGATATACCTTTTTCATCACACTATTGTTATCCATTCTCTCCACATGACCGTACCATTTCAGTAGACTCTCTTAGATTCTGGTGTCCACAGACTTCCTCACTCCGCATCTTTCATGAATCACATTTATTTCGTATCCTATCCACTCTCTACTCCAAATACATTCCTCAACGGTCCCATCTCCACTGCTGTCACTCTTGGCTTTTCATTTTCATGCCACACCATAGTCTCACATCCATATGTTCAAGTTGACCTCGCGAAGCTGCATGCATCTGTTTCTTATCAAGGCCTTCATAGCACCAGCTACTCTCCATCCTTGTGTCACTCTACTTCCCAGTTCTTTTGCACATTTTCCTCCCTTTTCTTTTACTGTACCCCGGTGTTTGAACTCTCTTCAATTCCAGTCTCTCTCCATTCACTGTAACATCACACTGGGAGTCACCTTCTCTCTCGATTACATCACTTTACCCTTTCTAAATTTATTCTCAAGGCACGACGCTCACAGACATCAGCAAAACTCTGTACTAGTCCACCTTGTTCTTGTCCGGCATTTGCAAGTAGCCTGCATGTCAGCATACAACAAATTTGAGATGTTCCATCCATCACCATTCATTACCAACGCCATCCCTCTCACCGTTACTAGTGTTTTTACTTCTCTCATCACCCCATCCATGTATATATTGAACAACCATGGGGACATCACACAACCTTGTCATACGCCCTCACTGATCATGAATCATTCACTTAAATGGCCATTTACCCTTACGCATGCCTCACTACCATCATAAAAACTCTTGGCGGCACCTAGCAGCTTACCATCTACACGGTACATGCGCAAAACCTTCCACAATCCTTCTCTGTCTACTTTGTCGTATGATTTTTCCAGATCCGTAAATGCCATAAACACCTTATAGTCCTTCCCATAAGCCTTCTTCATTATCTGTCTCGCTGCAAATAATTGATCCACACATCTTCTGCTACTCCTAAAACCAATCTGTTCACCACTCACTAGGACTCCTGATATCTTACTTTCTCTATAATATTCTTCCATATACCTACTCTACCACACTCAATAAGCTTATGCCACGATAATTCTTGCACTCACTTAGCTCACCTTTATTTTTGTACAGGGGTGCAATCACAGCCTTTTTCCACTCTGCTGGCACAGTTTCACTAATCCATGTCTTCTTACATATCTCCAACAAGCACTTCATTCCACTCTTTCCACTACACTTAATCATCTCTGCATACACCTCATCAACCCCAGCTGCTTTCCCATTTTTCAGCCGCTTCACAGCTTTCTTCAACTGTGCGAGTGTCACGTTTCCTGGCATTGCATTCCTTCTCTGCACATCCCCAAAAACAGTCGTTTACAGCCGCTCTGCTCTCTCTATTCCCGTTTATCAGGCTTTCAAAATACTCTTTCCATCTGGTCCTTACTTCATATATATATATATATATATATATATATATATATATATATATATATATATATATATATATATATATATATATATCTATATATATATATATATATATATATATATATATATATATATATATAATTTTCGTTAACTCTCTAGACGATAACGCTCACTGTTCGGTTTTTCTCTTATTGATAACAAGAATTAAAAAAAATATATACGTCATAGTAGTGATGTTGTCTTTCCCGGGGGTAAAGACCTTTTGGCGCTCTAGTCCACCTGATGACAGATGATTTTATTTTGTCGGAAGTGAGTCTAAGGATTCTAAGGGAGGCAATGCTGATACCATGAACCCCTCTCATGGTCGAGACAACTCTAGTATTCAACGCCAGCTAATGCCAGGTGATCTTATTTAGCCGCGAGTGAATCAAAGGAGCCTGAAGGTATCAGTCCCGGTACCATTAATCCTCTCATAGCCAGGACAACTGTGCCAGGCAGTTTCATGTAACGCCATATTACTTTATTCAGCTATATCAAAAACAGAGATAAGAACAATAAGGCGCAATATGCAAATCATGTCGCCAAGGAAAAGACCCAGTGAAGTCCGCTATGCACACGAGACTACTGGGGAGTAATACTGATGTTGGAAATCCCATGAGTCAATGGGAATATGACCCCATGTACTCTCAGTTCCCTTTATAAGTACACATATATTTGATCTCACTCAGTTTTAATATGACTTTCTTCTTTTGTACTTTGACCCCTTCAGTAAGATGACGTCTTCTTCATCTCATTCTTACCAGCTCCAGATGTACTTATTCAGCTTAGAGAAGACGTCTGATAGTGAAGAGGATAGAATCAGTATCACCTGAAATGTACACCATGATGATATGCCATGGTATGGCCGGACGACTATACTTAGTTAAGGGAGACCTCTTGTAGTGGGGGCAGATATCTAATAACTCTGTGCTTATAAGCTCCTCAATCAAATAACTGCAAATAAATAAATAAAGAGAGAGAGAGAGAGAGAGAGAGAGAGAGAGAGAGAGAGAGAGAGAGAGAGAGAGAGAGAGAGAGAGAGAGAGAGATTCATATTATTCATTTTAATCTCATATCTTTCACCTATATAAAGACACTTAATGTTGTGTTGTATTATTTATTTGCTTCTGGTATAGTTTCGATTTTATGCAAAAAAGCAAGTAGCAACCACATTAATTTTCTTTTTACATATTGATACCACGGTTGATCAATATATTTCTTGATAAGTGAGGGACAATACCTGAAGGAAAAGGAAAAGGAAAAATAGAGAAATATATATAAAACACTCCAAATTTTTGATACTTGTATAAATATAAAAGCCTAAAGCTACAAGTTATCCCTGGGTAGACAAACAGTTCTGGTGATCATCTTGGTGAGGGTGTGGGTGTTGGTCACCTCCCTCACGTCCACCTGTGTTGTTGTCACAGCCACTGTCGTCTCCGGGACGCGCTCCACCACCACCTCGGTCTGGAGAGCTGCCTGCGTCACCGTCACCGTAGAGAAAGCTGTCTCCTGGACGGACCACGTCACCTGAGAGAAGCTGGTTTGCACGGTGGTCGTTGTCTGATACACAGTTTTCTGGGCGGCCAAGGTGTGGAAGTCACTGATGTAGTTAGTGGCTGTCCTGGTGAAGACGTCGAGCTGTGTGTGTATCAAGTCCTGAGTCAGGGTGCTGACTCTCACCACAGTTAGCGGCAGAGTCTCCTGCACCAGCTGCACATCTGTTATCTCGTAACGTTGACCGGGCTCCGTCACCGTCTCGTAGGCATAACTGATGAAGGGCACGACGCTTGTCTGATAGATTGTATTTAAGTTGATTTGCCTGATGGGCAGAGGGACCTTCACCACATTAACCTCTTTTGCCGTTAGCACCTCATCATGGTACTGAATATTGTTGGTGACAGGACAAACGAGTGGTCGCGGCTCGTAATAGCGGGCAGCAGCCAACTGCACCAGCACCAAGAGAGAGAGAAGCTTGTACATGGTGGGGCAGTGTGGACGGAAGGCTGCCCGACAGCAGAGTGTCCCACTTGTGGACCTCAGGCGGCTTTATACCCTCTAGGGGGAAAGGGGGGCAGGGAGGGTCACTAACGCTCGCGTGACAAAATTTGCTAACACCTGCATACATTTTATGGCACTACAAAGTTTATACGAGGTACTGTTGCTAATAAAGTATAGGTTACTGATACGTGACACACAAAATAGGATTTTTTTGTGTTATATGATTTTCTAATTATATGAATTCTGGTTTGTTATAAACTATGTCGGTGTATGTGATTTGGTTTCATTATACCTATCTGTCAATCACTCTGGCTATCTAGCTGTTGAACTGTCTGTATGTCTATCTTTATACCTTATATATACATATATATTATATATTCATACGTAATTATATACTTATATATTTATACACGAAAAATAAATACTACCTACTGTACTCAGAGACTAGTATTATTTACTCCTCAAATTCTATTCCTAAATTTAGTCATCACTCATGGGTAGCTTTATCAGGAATAAATGAGGACTACAGGATGGGAGTCACTATACATTGCAGTTGGTATTAAATTTCTGTGTATACTGTAACTGTATATATATATATATATATATATATATATATATATATATATATATATATATATATATATATATATATATATATATATATATATAATTCGATGCAAACACATAATTTACAAGCCAGACTAAATAATAATAATAAAAAATATATATCATGGTCATGGAAACTATACACACTCTTCGCACGTCATAGGCCTTCGAAATTTAGGCTATCTCTCAAGGAGAGCTATTTGAGTACTATTAGTACGATTATTATGTAAAAAGTAATTTATAATTATATCTCTACAGTATCTTCTCCGCCTAACAGTAGTGCCGCTGCCATATCGATATAACAGTGACGCACCACTACCATCACAACAACGACATGACAGTTGTACCATCGCCACCGTCACCATAACTACGACCTGACAACCAAACCACCACAGATTGAAAGCCACCAACACTTCTACATTTACCATGACTCGCCAGTGACACCATCATCACCACCGTCACTATCACGACCTGACAGTGACACCATTAACACAACCACCACCATCATCACGACCTGAGATTTACACCACTACCGCCACCACCACCACAACCAACACCACAGTCTAACAATGACATAACCACCACCACCACCACCACCACAGGGCAGTAACATCACCATTGTCCTGGCAGTGACACTACCACAACAACCTGGCATTGACACCAGCACAATAACCTGACATTGACACCAGCACCACAACAACCTGGCATTGACACCACCACCACAACAACCTAGGGGGAGGCGGTGGCTCAATCGGTAAAGAGGTGGCTTGCAGTCCTAACGGACCCAGGTTCGAATCCCGGCTGGGGCAGGGAACAGTTTAAGGATCTGAATTTCAATAAATCAGGCTTTACTGATCTACCTGAAGACCCGCCGACATGTCGTAAAAATACCCCCGCTAGTACCAATACACCAGTCCTGTATGAGACAGCCCTAGCATGTATTCAATATGGACGGTGGGTGTTAGCGCCGAAGTGGTGACATGTAGAGGTGTATGGTATGTAGGACTGCTGGGCCTTGATAGCAGGCTGTGAAGCCTATGCCCAGAGTCGGACACATTAAAAAAAAAAAAAAACTGGCATTGACACCACCACCACAACAAACTGGCATTGACACCACCACCACAACAACCTGGCATTGACACCACCACCACAACAACCTGGCATTGACACCACCACCACAACAACCTGGCATTGACACCACCACCACTACAACCTGGCATTGACACCACCACCACTACAACCTGGCATTGACACCAGCACCACAACAACCTGGCATTGACACCACCACCACAACAACCTGGCATTGACACCACCACCACTACAACCTGGCATTGACACCACCACCACAACAACCTGGCATTGACACCACCACCACTACAACCTGGCACTGACACCACCACCGCTACAACCTGGAATTGACACCACCATTACGACCTGACAGTGACACCATCATTACGACCTGACAGTGACACCATCATTACGACCTGACAGTGACACCACCATTACGACCTGACAGTGACACCACCATTACGACCTGACAGTGACACCATCATTACGACCTGACAGTGACACCGCCATTACGACCTGACAGACACCATCATTACGACCTGACAGTGACACCATCATTACGATCTGACAGTGACACCATCAGTACGACCTGACAGTGACACCACCATTACGACCTGGCAGTGACACCATCAGTACGACCTGACAGTGACACCATCAGTACGACATGACTGACAACATCATTACGATCTGACAGTGACACCATCAGTACGACCTGACGGTGATATCACTACGACCTGACAGTGACGACATCATCACAACGACCAGAAAATGGCACCTCCACTCCCATCTCCCTATCCTTACTATCCTCAGTCTTCACCACTAGTGTACAGTGAATCTTTGTACCAAGCATTTGCTCTCTTCACTATATATATATATATATATATATATATATATATATATATATATATATATATATATATTATGCCCAACTGCAAATCACAGAACTATATTCATCTAAGATTTTTATGGGATGCTAATCATGCCGCGTCAAAATTTACTAACCCTTCAATGCAATTATGCTTTTCTTATTCTTTTCTAGTTGTATTCAGACGATTTTATTCACAGGAGACCCATCCAACCCTTCCAGTTCGGCACTTTCTTCTACAGTGAATAAAACTGTCTGGAGGTAAACAGATTACAGAGGAAGTGATAACAGCTAATTTCATTTCATCTCTTAGGGTTGCTCGGGGCCCAGCGACGAGGCTACAGTACTCAGATAATTCAGTAGGAAACTCACCTCCCCCCATCGTAGCACGGCCTTCACCTCGAGTCCTGTGCTCTACCATTAACAAGAGTGCAAAGGTGGAATATATAAAACATCATCGTGCTGAAGGGATTTTACCGCAGAAAAAGAAGAAATATGATGTTATAGTTCTTGAAGATTAAGTTTCAGGACAATTTTTCCTAATATAATCTTAAAATTTGGAATATTGGCAGTTTACAGCCAAGTTTAAAATAACTTCGAGAAATATATAAGATCTTCTACAAATAAATCTGTAATATCTCCCTGCTGCTGATAAAGCAGTTCCACTTTACTTTCCAAACGCTATTTCATCCTCTTATCTATGTCCAATAAACTGCAAGGATAATGTAAAGTAGTTGGTATAAAAAGTTACATTATGCTAATCTTCATTCCCTAATCGACTCCTTGAATTTGGGTTCTTGACAATTTCCTCAGCATTATTTTATCCTCTTATCTAAGTCCAATAAACATCATGGATAATATAAAGCAACTTGTACAAAAAGCTTCCATTAGGTTAGTTTCTACTTATGCAACTAAAATACATGAAACTGTTTTCATGGTTTTCGTAAATGAAGTAAGTTCACTTTTTTCCCCAGGCCAAATTTGTTGCTTTAATTCCTTCACAACGATGACTTTTTTGCGCATCCTGCTGCTACCGGACGATTCTGATCATCACAGGAGGATGCCTTAGCAGTGAAGGCCCCATTTAACTCTTTCAGTTCGAAAGCAGGAATACCAAGATTGTCTGACACCAAGAAGAAAATTGCTTGGTGGCAGCATCAGTGAAATAGCAAGAAGGGGCTCTAAGAGTCAGCACTCACACCCACAATGTGATCTAAGATCCCAGTATATGACTTTGCCCACGGGCCTTGACCTACGACAGATTACTTACAAAATCGAATTCTTCATTCTGGCTCAACCCTTAACCCTTCCACCAAAATTAATTCATATCAGGTCAAAACTGTTGGAGCTGACTTTTCTCAGTGACTTTGACTTTTGATCTTCCCTTGTGCCCTTGATTTTCGATTGTCAGTTCTCAGGTAATGATATTCTTAATCCTTATTTTAACCTAAACCCCTCCTCAGAGTGAAGTCTACATCTGATAAAAAAGAAAACTTTAAGTTGACATTGCCATGTGACCTTAACCTTTGACCGACTGTTCTTTAAAAAATGGGTCAATATTCCGGTTGATTTTCAGCTCACTCGCTAAATTTGCTCCTAATCAGATCGAAACTGTTTAAATTATTTTGTTATCACACAGACTCTTGACCAATGATTACTAAGATTGAAAAGCAAAGTACAAGTATACTCCCTGGATGACCTTCAACCCTTCCACCAAATTTGGTTAAAATCGGATAAAAATTGTTTAATTTACTTTGGCAAAACCCACACATACGGTGAGAACTTTGATCTTGACCTGTGACCCTGGCCTTTGACTGATTATTCTCGAAACTGCCAACCCATCTCCAAGTTAGATCTTAATTGGATAAAACTATTTAAGGTGATTTCGCTAGGTCAGCGTGTTGCTTAGCCCAATAGGTTTACTCCATGACTGTCCCTCAGCTCTTCCACCAGGTTTGAAATCGGACAAAAAGTGTTTCAGTTATTTTGCCCACACACAAAGAAACAACAAACAAACAACACAAGCAAACATCCAAACAATACATTAGCATACAAACAAACAAACGAACACATAATTATATGTACACAGAAGAACAGACAGACAGACACACGCCGGTTAACACATTAAACTTTCTCTTCGCAAGCGCGGGAATAAAATGTCCTTTCACTGACAGGGTTAATCTAGGTATTGGTTGGGAAACCTTTAATCACCAGGATAATCCCTCTAAAACAATGGGTAAAATACTGCCACATGTCACTCTTGTTTATTATAATTTCAGTCAGTGTACATAACCCATGTGATAGTAGAGACCAGAGTTTCCTATTTACAGCACTGAGAAAGCTGTAATATATAAGCTAGGTTGTTCAAGAGACATCTATTTTTGTTATAAGAAAACACATTTTAGTTTATTCTTCCTACCTTCCGAGGATTTTATTTAGCTTAGGGAAGGCTACTCGTAATGAATGGATTATTGGTGGCGATATTTAACTCCGCATGTGCGAAAAGGCCTCTCTAAAGCTGAATAGTAGCGTCTGAAAGTAGTTAAATACAATGGTGAAGTAGGGGACAGCGTACACCAGTTTTGTCGTTCAGTGAAAAGATAAACAAACTATTCCTTATGATGATGTAGTTTTCATTTTATTGATACTATAACCAGACTATATTGTTTTGCGAAGAGAGACTTTTGATGCCAGAGGGGTTTGATATAGCCTCCATTTACCCCTTTCACTAAGAGATGCCTTTACGGAGTTGAATAAGATCATCTGGTAGCAGCAAAAATACCCTTAAAAGTATGGCATAGCACTGCAAAGGTTTAAGGTGTGTGTTTGAGCCGCGTCCCCCGCCACCTGAGGTGTGTCTAATAATAACCTGTCCCAGACCTGCCGCTACCCTCAAGATAAATATCACTAAATGGCTGAGGCAGGACT
Source organism: Coenobita brevimanus (assembly GCF_032717465.1). Taxonomy (NCBI): domain Eukaryota; kingdom Metazoa; phylum Arthropoda; class Malacostraca; order Decapoda; family Coenobitidae; genus Coenobita; species Coenobita brevimanus. The sequence goes on from NC_136967.1 coordinate 18,171,701, forward strand.
GATGGCTCACCCTGGAGACTTGGGTCAATCTGGGTCAGGTGAGATTAAATGCCAGGTATGCGAGGGTTCCACCTGACCCCCTGATAATCACGGTCTAGACACTGGCCTGACCTGACCTGGTTCCCACAATGGTCAATGTAGGGGTCGTTGTGGTGGTGGTGGTCCTAGGAGACGAAAGGACAATCGCTTGACCTGTTTAGCAGCTAATGGATATCTATCTATCTATCTATTTATCTATATGTATGTATGTATGTATGTATGCATGTATCTATCTATCTATCTATCTATATCTATCTATCTATCTATCTATCTATCTATCTATCTATCTATCTATCTATCTATATATATATATATATATATATATATATATATATATATATATATATATATATCTCCATCCATCCATCATCCAATCCTACGTTGCCCCATGAGGAGCGTAGGAGCCCGGGGCTAAGCAGTTGGTCCTGACATTTAAGATGAGAGTAACCAGCCTCACTCATCCCTGAGTGGCATTACGTGAGCAATAAACCCCAACCATCCCTTGGATATAAACCTTCACCGGCTCAATCCGATTGGAGCACAATGATTACCAACTAAACCACCAGGCTCCAAAATTTGGTTATATGGGTACCACCCAGCGTATATATATATATATATATATATATATATATATATATATATATATATATATAATTTTATCTCCATAGAACTTTCACCTATCTTGGTCAGCTCTTTCCGCCAAGGTACATCTACTATCACACCTCTCACGTTTTCTCAACCGTATTGTTAACATAGAGATTGCCAGGGTGAAGGCGAACTTCTGTTTTCTGACATTCATTTGTAAAACTCAGAGAGTAAATCATAATTGCCTGGTCTCCCTGGTTAGTCTGCATACAGACTAACCACGCCTGATGCTCACAAGTTTGCCTTAACCGTCAGAAACACTGGACATGAAAACACCGTCTTCTCGGCTTCAAGCATACGGCCTCATGTAATTTCCCATTATCAAATAATCTCACTCTACAGCTTGCCAATAAGCTCTTCATATCGACCACTCCACCGCCTTTTCTAGCTTTTTAGGAATACTTCGCATCCCTACAGGACAGCCGGAACTGCTATGTCTTCACAAAATACTCATCTTTTCTGAACACAAGGTAGTCTCTCTACCCTTAAGACGGTGTGATCAGGACTGGTGGAACCGTGGCCTGTGAGTCATAGGAGCCCGGGTTTACATAGACGTCTTAGTTAAAAAAAAAAAAAAAAAAAAGTCTCTACCATACATTCGTGTGTGCCAGTAATTTCACTCCTCCAATATTACGACTTCCTTCACAGCTCTGAGCTCCACATGCCGCTATGAGCAGTTCATCAACAATTAATATGATCAGTTACTGAGATGGAATGATGTGTTCCTGGCGATGCCAGAAACTTAGCCCTTTGGTAGAGGCCACACTCATGGTATGCAGGCAGCAGAGCAGACACCGGGTTTGTTGCATTAGCTGCCCAGCTTTAAAGTCTTGTTCCAGTCATTATCAAATTTTCTTTTCTTTTTCTTTTTCATCCTTTTTTTTTTTTTTTTTTTTTTTTTAACAAGGCAAGTAGTAGGCTTGCCCACGCGTCAACAAACTTAGCGACAGATCATAATTGGAAGCGTCACGATGATCGGTTCCTGCAGTATATATAAATACTGTGCCCTACAAATAATGAAATTCTCATCAAGTATGTAATAAAAAAAAAAAAATATTAGAGGCATACGACATGTGCTTCAGATAGAGAAAGCTAGCACTGCTATACTTTTAAGTGTATTCCAATGTTCTTCCACAGATATCCCCAGCAGCTTATCAGAAATAAGTGCAAGAATATCCTTCAGTTCCTAATATTTTTGTGGAAGCCATCAAGGCCACACTAACCAGCCTAATTTCTCTATGATCGTAATCAAACTGTAATCTAACAAAGCAACATTGCCATTGTGTCTGCAGACCAGGAGGCGATTTAAAGTTAGGAGATGGTGCGCGGGAAGGCAAATATTAAGACAAATAGTATCACCTTCTTTCATATTTCCAATGGGGAGTAAGGGCCCAAGACCGGCTACCGCAGTCTAGAAGCGGATGATAATGGGACTAAACAAAACTCCTGACAGCGTTCACATTATTGAAAAACCACCAATCAACTCAGGAAAATACAGTAGAACTGCTGTGTATAAGGCAACTATAGTGGTACCAATCTTAAATGGCGGTTTGGGTGGGGCACGAACCTCTGTACAGTGTTGCCACGTGTTCCCTACCCGCTGTATGAACGGCTCTGATATATGTAATAGGCATCACAATAAGATAAACACATAAGAATATAATGGTAACGTGTGTATTATAATACAAGAAAGAACAGTAAACTTATTATGCGTAAAATATTTATACAGCAATACAGAAACGTGGCATAAATATTTTACAGTGTTGCTTTAAAAAAAAGTAGTCACTTTTATTGGCTGTTACCGTATTTCTGGGGTTGGTAATAATGTCACAATTATGATTATAAGATAATGTGCAGGAATATAAGCAAAAATATCAATTTCTTAGTAAAAAAAAATAATACATTAAACCCTCGTGAGCGGCAACATTCACACACACCCAGTCCCACCTGGCCAGAGCTTCCTCTATCCTAGGCCTGTTTGGGGACACCTCTTAAAAAAAAAAAACGCGCCAAGACTCTTACCTCCTGGGTGGTGTGGAAATAAAGTCAAATTTACAATATGTACTTTATAACGTAAAAGAAAATAACCAAAATGTATCCTAAAATACCACAGACGAGAGAGAGAGAGAGAGAGAGAGAGAGAGAGAGAGAGAGAGAGAGAGAGGAGGGGGAAGGCAAACCAGGGGAAGTGTTGAGTGCAGTGCAGCTGAGTGAGAGATGGAGGAAGGGAGGGAACGAAGGTAAAGATTTACATCCCATCTTTGGGATGTAAATCTTTACCAGTTCCCTCCAGTTTGAGCGTCTTAACCCACTAGACATCCAGACGTCAATTGAGTATAAAGTTACCACCCAGCACAGAGCTGTACTTGATTTCCTGGATCACAAGAAACCATTTGGTTTGTCATTCGGCTTACAGCCACGTGAAAGTACCACTGCATTCAGTAAATGGATTATATATATATATATATATATATATATATATATATATATATATATATATATATATATATATATATATATATATATATATATATATATATATATATATATATATATATAATAGTGGAATGCATCTATGCATTTTTATAGTATATGAATAATCTGAAGAAATTTGGCTCTTACATAGATTCATAGGGTGAAAATTAAAAAAGAAAGAAATGGATGTATGAAGTATGTATGGAGGCACATGATGACCGGTACGCCTTTTGTAACACGACAGTCAGCGGAACGGCTCTATATTACAAATATTTGCTTTGCACATCTGTAGAAGAAAAACAAATAATTGCTTATAGATGCTCTATTACACTCGCCCGCGAGAGTGGGTGTCATGTATTGATTGCATTTGTGTGTGTGTGTGTGTGTGTGTGTGTGTGTGTGTTTTGCGTGAGTGTGTGTGTGTGTGTGTGTGTGTGTGTGTGTGTGTGTGTGTGTGTGTGTGTGTGTGTGTGTGTGTGTGTGTGTGTGTGTGTGTGTGTGTGTGTGTGTGTGTGTGTGTGTGTGTGTGTGTGTGTGTGTGTGTGTGTGTGTGTGAGAGAGAGAGAGAGAGAGAGAGAGAGAGAGAGAGAGAGAGAGAGAGTTTGGAGACAAAATCACTTAAACAGGTTTGATTCGATTTTAACTAAATATAGTGGAAGGGTTGAAGGCCAGCCAAGAAGATAAGCTATTGATTTTTAGAACAATAGATCAAGGGCCATGGTCACAGGGTGAAATCTACATAAAGCTTGTGTCCGATATGCATCAGAGTTTGTGGAAATGATGAGGGTTAAGCAAGGATAAAAGAATTAAGTTTGTAAAAAAATTAGTCAAAGCTCAAAATAACAATGAAAGGTCAAATTGCAAGTTCATGGGGCAAGGTCAACACAGTTTTGATTTGATTTGAGCCAAACATGGTGAAATTTTTAAGAAGGCAAGAACGAAGGAATTCAGTTTTGAGAACAGTCAGTGATCTAGGTCACAGGACAAGGTCAAACTTTGATGTGTGTGAATATGCATGAACAAAAAAGCACAGTTTTGATCTGATTAGGGTCACACTTGGCAGATGAGTTGATCATCCAGAAGGTTGAGCTATTGTTCTTTAGAATAATAGGTCAGAGGTCAGGGTCACATGGCAAGGTCAACTAAAGCATTTTCCCTTTGATGTAGACCTAACTTTGTAGAAAGGTTCTGGTTAAAACAAGGATACAGGCACTTGATGTGGAGAACATTCAGTTAAAGGTCAAGGTCACGGCGAAAAGTCAATGGTCAGGTTCACTGGGCAAAGTCAATTCATAGTTTGATTTGAACCAAAATTGATAGATGGGTTAAGGGCAAGGCCAAAATTGATTCGACTATGGGAGTAATTACTGAAGGTCAAGCTCACGGGATAAACTCCAGTTGGTGGGCGCGGGTCATGCACTTTCTTAGAGTTCCTTCGTTTAGTCTTTGGGACGGAACACTGAATTTGACCTGAGAATGATGGGTGAACGATTGTGTTGTCCATTATCTAGCCATTAGGTTGATAGTTCTACTACTTTTATGTTTTCTCCTTCACATCTCTGGATCCTACCCACTCTGTTTGTATGTGAGAAATAGAGGTAAGCTAGGATGGTGATGATGATGATGATGAAGAAAGCTAAGGCAATACAGGAAAAATACTGAGCTGGCTACCCATGTAAAACTTGTCCAATATACGTTACAAAATTTGGAGTATTGGGCGTGAATTCAATAATATTTCGTATAACGTGAATCATATGGTATATACTCGGTCTGTAGTATTTCTTGATATAAACCTTAATTACGTTTAGCTGATATAAAGCTGTTACAGTTCATGAAAAACGCATATCCTTCCATAATGAATATCACCGTTGTTTTAAGCAATATTTCCTTGTTTTAAGATACCTCCTGCTGTTTCATAATTATAGTATGTCATTGTTTTTTTTACTACTACCGAAAGAACTACAGGAGATTTTATAGGTATTACCGAGAATTATTATTATTGTCTCTACAGCTACTGGCAAGGATTAGGAAGTAGCCTAAACATGAAAAACACTGGAATATTTCAACGCCCACGACAAAACGCTTCAGTTTCATTATTTATTGCTGATGTTTAGAGAAGCCCGATTTCGCCCTCCCCTCACAGCAGGTCAGGCAAGGTATGGGGGCGGGGTTTAGGCCGCGACCGGTGCTTTTAAAGGCTGACGGCCGGGACGGGTGGTCACTGCCGCCCCGCCACTACCGTCGCCACTATGCTGCTGCTGCTGCTCGCCTCCTTCCTCTTGAGGTCCGCTCTGGCCGGGGACTATGGGGCCCCCCAACCCACTTGTCAGCCAGCAACCCTTACCACCACTGTCACGAGGACCAGCCTGGCGGTGGAGCCCCAGGAGGTGACACAGTACGACTTCCAGTATGGTCACACCACCATGGACGTGGTCAGCGTCATCGTGTTGCCATCCACAGTGATAGAGACCATCACCTTCACTCAGTACGATGCACCCTCATTGGTGACCAGCACCAGCTTCGTGACGGACCGAGTATACAACACTCAGTACCGCACTTCTCTGGCCACAGTCGTTCTCACCCAGACCACACATCTATTGGCCACCGACCTGGCCGTGGAGGATGAGACCATCACCCAGACCGCCGTTATTGACAACACCATCACTGACACCGTCACTGTCACCAACCGTGAGACAGCCTTTAGAACTCTCACCGTCACAGAAACCGTCAGCGCCTTCCGCACCCAGACCGTGGCCCAGTCCTTCGTGGTGACCGAGACCAGCTACCAGACCTACACCGAGGTCGCCACACAGACTGTGCAGTCGGTGAGCACGCGGCAGGTAGAGGCGACCATCACAGTGACGGAGCACGATTTCATCACCAAGTGTCACGAGCCTAAGATCACGTACGACCACTAGCCTGCGTATGAGGCGGGGGCAGAGCTATATCTATTTTATATAAGAGATGTGTACTAATAAACGTTTCGTTTGTACTGCTTGATATGTTGTTCCTGCAAGGCAAGTTTATGTAAGCCTGTACCTACAGTAAAGTATGCATGATATTTATTTGCAGAAGAAGTAGCAAATATAAATGAAAACGTATTAGTTATTGGTGAGTAATAGCCAAATAATCTAGACAGATATACTGCCAAACGTATGACATGCAGATTATTATTTCTGTCAAAAATTATCCCTACGATGACGAGACTATACTTTCATTCTGAACAAAATAAAATTGTCTGGCCTAACCAGAATACTAAAAGAAGGATTTCTGTTGTCGTCAGAGGGTTGACAGTGTCCTCTCAATAGGATGATGTAATTTAATGATGGAAGAAAATGTTTCTTTTTTCACAACAGACAATCAGTTTCAGTTTAGCATAACATCCACCGAGGCTGAATTTTGCTAGACCTAAACTCATCAGCCCAATGGCGTCCCTTCTAAGTAGAATAAAATCATCTGGGGTCAGCCATCTTGAATATTACCAGTGCATAAATGTGATGTGTATCCTGAACTGGTTTGTGATACCTTAGCACATAATGCTTCAGCTTCGGCTTTTTTGCAGACTGATGAACAGTTTTGTATGCGAAAATGAGATTCAGACCTTTTAACTGTATGGAATCAGTTATAACAAAGAGCTGTATCAGTTAAAGCATACCTTCTCTATTCATATGAGGCATGGATTCAGGGAGTGTACGCAACCCCCTAATTTCAGCAGTCCAATTATTACTTAAAATAGATTAGCAATATTATTTCCCTAAATCTATGCAATGAATAACTTCTTGCACTTGCACATATTACTGTCCTCATAGACTAAAACATGTAATGTAAATGAGCATATTCTTATTATTCCCTAAGTGCATTAAGGGGTAATTCGGTCAGGAATCACATCCCCCTTTTTACCCTCCACTTGACAAAGTCAGAGGAGGGTGTTGTTATCATTGGGATCAATAGGTGTCCGTCTGTAGAGTTGGGCGGCAGGCAACTGGCCCAGGAATAGAGATTTTGTTTCCAGGCCAGAACTCAGAAAATATTCATTATAGTCATGATATTTCACATAGTTGTGTGTCTCATAGTGAACTGGTGCCTTATGATAGGTAGACTGCTGTATCTTAAATAGTTTTTTTTTTTTTTTTTAAATAATGAAAAAAGTTTAAAAAAAATCCAGAGATTTCAATGCGACCTGTGCAACGAATCTCAAGGGCCAAGGTTATGTGTCCTCAAGGAGTTCTCCTTAGGCCCACCGTTAAAAGAAAAGATGGGGAGGGGGCGAGGGCTGTTATGCGCTTGGTTAGGTGTGCAGGGAGGCTGGAGGTATATGTTTGATCAAACGAAGAGTTGCAACAGCTTAGCGTTGCCTCTGTTTCACATTTGCTCTGTCTGGCCCCACACACACACACACACACACACACACACACACACACACACGAGCCTCGCGTCCCTGTTGGGCTGCTTAGCACTTGTCCAGATTAAAGCCACATCTGAACCACTCTTTGCTTTGGAGAAAGTGCTTTGGGGTCCGATAGGGCCGTAAATCATTTGCCCAAACGAGAGTCGCTTCTGAACAGCTATCATCACCACCAACATCATCACCATAACCACAGCTACCACCACCATCATCACACTACTACCGCAACCACCATCATAACTACCACCACAACCACCATCCACCACAACCACCATCACAGCTACCACCATCACCACGGCTACCACCACCACCATCACAGCTACCACAACCACCGCAACAGCTACCACCATTTTCTGCTGAATAAAATTTCCCATAGGATCAGTGAAATAACAGACATCGGAGTGTAGACGCAACCCCCTCCCCCCCCCCACTCTCTCTCTCTCTCTCTCCCAAGCTGTCCCCAGCTGTATGAAAATCCACGGAAATGCTCCGCCGCCTTTTCCCCGTGCGCTTATTATAACACTAATAAGGACAACTATGAGGGGCCACAACACCCCTTCAGAAAATATCAATAGATCTGAAATTGAAAATGGCCCGTCTGGGACCCAGTTCCAACCATCCCGCCAAGTTTCATCAAATTATTTTTCCAGTTTTGGCTGCGCTACAAGCACACCCACACACACACACCCAAACACCCACCCACCCACAGAGAGAGAGAGAGAGAGAGAGAGAGAGAGAGAGAGAGAGAGAGAAGTAGGTATACCCGAAACAAAGGGTAGGCATACTGGAAACAAGGTCCAAAAGTTACTTTTTTCTGGCTAACGGCAGGCGATTTGACTTAGTTAAGAGTTGTGCTTCCATTAGAAGAGTTACAACCTGGCCTCATATGTCAACTTGATTATGGCCAAGTCTGCATTTCCCTCCCTGGTAAGGAGGCCAAATTAAAGAGATCATAGAAAATATGAATAGGTTTTCACACAAGCCCGAGTGGAACATTCGTCACACCGGCAAGCTAAGTGCGAAGGATGGCTATAAACCTACATATTTTGCTTTCTGTACCTGACACGAGGATTTAGCGTGTCTCTGTCTGTTCGAACAGTATCTAAAGTATGAGATAGGTATTAGCAAAGATTCCACAGATATCTGGTTTGTCTATTTTAATGTTAGCTGCTTAGTGCATTCCTAGTCCCAACTTTTATCCGCCTCTTCCAATGCCTTCCCACTCCTTGGCATTATTTGTGAAGGAGAAATTGTTTGTGCAATAAATGGGGTAGGGGTGTATGTAGCAAGGGTGAGAAACGTGAAAGTCGAGGCTAGGTCTCAGTGTGTGTGAGAGCCTATTTATATCATCGGTAGACCCAGCAGTGTACAAACATGCAAAAATATGAGCAGTCATACTATTAGCACCCACTTTAAATGTCCTATTTTTCTCACAGTTATTCCCACATTTTGCACCGTTTTCTAATACGACCCTACTTTCAAGTGAGTTTGTGTTCATTTCTCTTGCACTCTTCATTATCCACTTCTTGATTTTTGTTTAATAATACCTTTATGTAGCCTACGATATTGAATTAGCTGGGAAGTTTTATTAATATAATGTTGGTTTTCCATTGCGAAAAAAAATCACCTCGGTAGTTCTTAATTTTTTATTTACCTAACCCTCGACTGCTAAGATTTCTCTAGCCTTTTAACAAAATCATCTGGTGTAGCTCAAATCCAGTTACTAGGTGTACCATTGGGAAGGAAGATCTACTTGAGCCCTTTGAAAGTTTTGACTGCGAAGATTTTTCTCACTGAACAGAGCCTGAGAAATTATTCAAATGCACTATTCCCGGCTAAAGGTTGTGCATGCACTTTTTTTTTTTTTTTTTTTTTTTGTGGGTGTGCTTGTATTCCTGTTGGGGAGGGGAGTGCACGAACAATATCTGTGGGCTATGGATGATAGTTGGCTGGGGGTGTGGGTTGGGGGAGTGATAACTCTCATATAATTATGTTCCCTTGCTCATGCATTAGTGGTTTGAAAAACTGCCATTGAGAACTGAATGGCAGTAATGTAAAGAATCACAACCGTCCAGCTTTTACAATGCAGTGTTTCAAAGCATGTTGAAATTTATGGATCTTGAATGTTTCACTTATATATGCTTGACTTTTTCGGGGAAAGATGAATTTTGAGAAAGTTTCAAAACACCATTCTCATCATTATCACCCTAAACCCTCAATCCGCTAATACATGAAGTGGGAGGGATCCAGGAAGGGAGAGGAAAACACGAATGCAGAACTAGCCATGGCCGGCGCAGTTGCATGGACAGCAAATCCCTGCGCTCATCACTGAAACCTTCAAAATTATCAGTTCAATCTCACTGGACACACAGTTTATGCAAAAATGCGCTTCATAATGCCTGTCACACTGAAATGATTCCGTCACCAGCTAAGTTAAAATACAGTAGAATGAAAAAAAAAATAAAAAAAATAAAATAAGGACAGCAACTTTTGTTGTGGTCATAGCCATACATATTTTGTCCATTTATATATATTCATCAGTTTTTCTTTTTCTTTCTCTCTTTTTTTTTTTTTTTTTTTTTTTGCATCTTTAAAAAATTATCCGGAAAACTTCAGCTGAATATAAGGTAATAAGGTTATATGCAAGAGTAACTGTTTTCTCATTTACCTCCGTCAGTTCAGTAATGCATTTTCTAGTGTTACTCCTGCTGCCACCTAACTGTTTTGTCCAGCTTAGGAAAGAGTTTTAGAGCTGGAGGAGTTTGCTATAACGTTTATGAGCCACTTCTACAAAAATGGTGTTTTCTAAATATAATCGTTTGGATGTGGTAATAATAAAGTAATAAAAGCTTATATCACCGTATTGAATGGGTTAATGAGCCAAATGAGTGTCGAAGTCTATTTCCGTCTCTGTCTATCTGTCTGTCTTTCTCATATTGGTACGGGCGTTAATGAAGTCACTACTGTTTTTTTTTTCTTTTCCCACGGGTCAGTCACATACTACTGACCCTCACACGTAGACGTCAAGAGCCGCCTTCAACACCTTTGGACATGAGGCAGCCAGCAAAAGATGTCAGTTAATCGTGTTGTTCTAGCAAACTCAGATAAAATAGCTGGTAGTAGCATTCTGCACATACTCTCATGTACAGATGAACGTGGTCGAAGGAAACAGAAGAGAGGTATACAAAGTAGAGTAGTTTGTGAGATGGGGTCTGTGCCGTGACAGAAGTGGTTGTTTCTATGTAGGGATAAAAATGTGCGCAGGCCTTTTTGCCAGTTATCCCTCGCGGAATCTGGTGAAGCGCAATGGGCTGATAGAATAGTAAACACGCTGATCTGAAATACATTTACTGCACAAGAGATCCGTGAAAAAAAAAAAAAAAAAAAGCACCCCACTAACAGTGTAAGTACGAACAAAGGAAGAACTACATAGACTGGATTCCACATAGTTATTCAGTTGGTCAAAGGAAACTGCGCATTTTCCTTATATATACGATATTAAACATACACATCTGTCTCTGTCTATGTACTAGCACATAAACCCGTTGCTGCTATTCACCCGAGATGCCAACTTTCCACTCACCTAATTTCCCCCAGAGACCTGTTCTCGCATTGACAGATTTTCCACCATGGACGTATTTCCCGTTTGGACCTATTATCTCCATGAGCCTATTGTTTCCCATGGACCTATATTTCCCCATGGACAGAATTTACCCATGGACTTATTTTCACTCGTTGACATTTTCCGAAGGCCCTGTTTTTTTTTCATGTACTTTTATCAATGGTCCTTCAGTTCACCATGGATTTATATTCAACATGGGCATATTATCACCAATGATCTATTTTCTCCCTTGGAGTATTTCCCCACAGATCTCTTTTCCCCATCGTCTTATTTTCCCTCCATGAACCTGTTTTTCTCCGGGGACCAAATTGTACCACGGACTAATTTAATCTTCCCCCTTGGACCTAATTTCTCCCTTGGACCTGCTTACACCACGGACATTTTTTTTTACTTATGGACTTACAAGGAATCACCGAATCCACATGTGGACAAATTTTCTTCCATGAACCTATTTCCTCCATGGACCTGTTTTTACACATTGGCCATACGTTCCTTCTTGGGCCCATTTCCCTTCGGATTTGTTCACCATAGACCTATTTTTCCATGTAGACCTATTCCTTCCATGGACCTATTCACTCCCCATGAACTTATTTTCCCACCATTCCCCCTGCCCAGACACCCATCCTATTCACTTACCCACCCTGCCCATTCATCCAGTCGACTCATCCACCCCGTCAAGCTATTCAGTACATTCACCCATGATACCCATCCACAGGCTCCACTTGCCCATCCAGCCCACTCACACATCCCGCTTACCCATCCAGGTCAACCATACATCCACACACTCCATCAATTCCATCCATCCACCCCACCCTCACCATCTGTCTTACCCTGCCCACCCCAACCATTCTCCCTATCTCTTCATCCATCCATCCACCTGTTCTTTGTGGGTGGGTGGGTTGATGTGTGGCTTCGCAGAGGACAAGGCAAAATAAGGGCTTATGTTGCTCATTTTATATATATATATATATATATATATATATATATATATATATATATATATATATATATGAGTGGCATTACATGAGCAACAAACCCAAACCACCCCTTGGATATAAACCTTCACCGGCTCAATCCGATTGAAGCGAAATAATTACCCACTAAACCACCAGGCGCCAAAATTTGGTTATATGGTTACCACCCAGCGTAGTAAATGGTTTCCTGTTGTACAGGAAACCATTTGGCTTGTCACTCATTGTAGAGTCACCCACAGGCAGAAGGAAGAGGAAAGAACGAAGGAAAGAAAGACAGAAGAGGGAGTGTAAAGTCACCTGTAGGCAGAAGGAAGAGGAAAGAATGAAGGAAAGAAAGAAGAGGATGGAAGAAAAGAAGGATGGAGGAGAGGAAAGGGCAGACACCCGAGAGCAGCACTACATCGAGTGAGTGGATGGTGAGCGCCTCACCCACCACAAATGAATAAATATATATATATATATATATATATATATATATATATATATATATATATATATATATATATATATATATATATATATATATATATATATATATATATAACCCATTAGCGCCGACGACAGGCGGAGGGCGGTATTCCTAGCACCCTTCCAGCAAAATCCCTCGCATAGGAACTTTGTGAGCCAATGGGATATATATATATATATATATATATATATATATATATATATATATATATCAGTCATTTACAAACTCTTCACTAAAGTTCTTACGAACAGAATAACAACAATTTTGGAGGAAAACCAACCTCGTGAACAGGCAAGATTCCGAAGTGGGTATTCGATCATTGATCATCTACATACAATGAACCAGCTAACTGAGGAAAAATACAGAATATAATAAACCACTGCGCTTAGGTTTTGTTGATTACGAAAAGGCTTTCGACTCATTGGAGCACATAGCAATTATAAATTCATTACGAGAACAAGGAGTGAATGAGAACATTGTAAACCTGCTCGAAAACATATATAAAGAAGGAACTGCTACAGTTAAATTACATAAGGACTCAGAAAAAATTAAGATTGAGAAGGGCGTGCGTCAAGGAGATACAATTTCACCAAAATTATTTACAGCATGCCTAGACTGTATTTTCAGAAAGCTAGACTGGGAAAACAAAGGAGTGAACATAGCTGGAGAAAAGCTAAACCATTTAAGATTTGCAGATGACATTGTCCTAATCTCAGAAACAGCAGAGGCATTGCAAGAAATGTTAAATGACCTGAACAGAGAAAGTCTGAAAGTAGGACTGAAGATGAACCGAAGTAAAACTAAAGTAATGTTTAATCCACAAACACCAAAGAACGTCATCAGAATAAACGATGAAATTCTTGAAGAAGTTGAGGAGTACAACTACTTGGGACAAGTACTAAAATTAACGAAAGATCATGATAACGAAATAAAAAGACGCATTACAATTGGATGGAAAGCTTTCAGTCAACATAGAGACATTATGAAAAGTAGCTTGCCAGTTTGTATGAAACGAAAAGTATATAACGAATGTATAATTCCAGCTATGACGTATGGTTGTGAGACCTGGAAACTGACAAAATCAATGGAAAATAAATCACTCCGTTCTTAGAGAGCAATGGAAAGGTCAATGTTGGGAATATATTTAAGAGACAGGAAAAGATCAACTTGGGTGAGAGAGCATGACTAAAGTCAAAGATATTATAGAAGTTATAAAAGAACAGAAATGGAGGTGGGCAGGCCATATAGCAAGAATAAGGGATAACCGATGGAGCAAGAGGCTTACTGGCTGGACACCAAGACAATGTAAGCGTTGCAGAAAAAGGCCAGACAGGAGGTGGGGAGATGAGATAGAGAAATTTGCAGGGAAAACGTGGCAAAGATTGGCTTAGTCAAGGAATTCGTGGAAAAGGTTGGGGAAGGCCTTTGTTCAGCAATGGACTAGTTATGGCTGCTGCTGCTGCTGCTGATGATGATATATATATATATATATATATATATATATATATATATATATATATATATATAGATAGATATAATATATATTGATAGATAGATAGATAGATAGATACGGTATAAATATATACTGTATAAACCTGTATATACTTGTATATAAATTATATATATACTGTATATATATTATGACACACACACACACACACACACACACACACACACACACACACACACATATCGTCACCCTCATAAAGAAACTGCCTAAGTCATTTTTCGGCGGTTTCTGTATTTTTGTCTAAATCAATTCTTCATCACGTGGCGCACCTATTGGTATAGCTGCCTTTGCCAGGTCTACAGTGTGAGTGGTCCAAAATGCGCCTCAAGTTTCTGCCAGAGTCACTGAAAATTAAGAAAATGATTTTTTTTTTTTTCGATTTCCCGAGTAGAAAAAACGACTTATGCAGTTTCTTTATGAGGGTGACGATGCCGGTGAAGGTTTATATCCAAGGGATGGTTGGGGTTGATTGCTCATGTAATGCCACTCAGAGATAAGTGAGGCTGGTCACTCATCTTAAATGTCGGGATCAAATGCCTAGCCCCGTGCTCCTACGCTCGTCATGGGGCAACGTAGGATTGGATGATATATATATATATATATATATATATATATATATATATATATATATATATATATATATATATATATATACATATATATATATATATATATATATATATATATATATATACATATATATATATATATATATATATATATATATATATATGTGTGTGTGTGTGTGTGTGTGTGTGTACGCTGGCAAAAAGTTCGGACGTCCCCCTCTGCATCACGTTTCATCATGATTTTAAAAATAAAAAAAATATCTAAAATTCACAAATCATTGAGCGTCCTTATTCTTCAAACACTTTTTGAGATGCTAACGGACAGAATTTGCCAGGTTCCTGAATTTTTCTGGATCAAAATTGTGCCACACCTCCCTCACCACCTCCACCAGCAGAAGGACAGAAGTGTCGTAATGCCTGACCTCCCTCTTGATTATGGTCCACAGGTTTTCGATGTGGTTGGGTTCTGGAGAATTATCAGGTCACTTCTCCAGCACCTCAACTTTGCAATCTTTCAGCCAGGTAGTGATGTATCTGGCAATGTGACAAGGAGTACCATCGTATATAAAAAAATCTGTGGCACCGCTCAAAACAGGCAGGAAGATGGTCACCTCCAGGCAGTTGTTCCTGTTCATCACTTGATTTCGAGGCAAGACAACATTTTCTCCTTGCTCATAATATCCAAAGGTACCCCATATCACTATCTGGGTGTTTAACACTTTTCCTGGTGTAGCGAGGGTCAAGAGGGTCGCTGCTTGGCTTGTGGTACACATTCCCACCTCGGTTCCCAGTTACTGTAAACGTTGAATTATCTGACCTCCCTACTTACCTACGACTTTATACCTACCTACTTACCCCCCTTCCTACATACCTACCTTCCTCCCTACCTGTCTCTCTATCCATCTTCCTTCCTGCCTACCTACCCACCTGTCTAACTTATCTAACCATCCGACTCCTTACCCGCTTCCCTGCCGACCTGGCTACCGACATTCCAGCCAGTCACCCTCCTTGCCTACTTACCTACCTGCCTATCTACCTCCATGTTCACCTACCTACCTACCTACCTACCTACCTGCCTACCTACCTACCTCCCTATCTAACTAACTACCTACCTCCCTGCTTGCTTCCACCGCCTAATGCTGTAGCGAAACAGGCACTTATTTAAGCTACTTTGCATTTCACTTGTAGAAATTTGGAACAAAACTGTGATGAAGGTATAAATTACTTTTAAACGCTCTTTCCATTCATAAAAAAATATTATCCCTAAACCCTCGCAAACAAAGACCTTTTCGTCACTGTTATCTTAATTAAGGTTGCTCTGAGCGTGTCTATCACTCCAGTGAGGGTACATCGTTAGGTGGAGAGGGTTCACTAGGCACCTCAGTCGTGAATATCCGTCAACAATTCCGACCGGTAAAACACTGACAGACTGGTGGAAAACGTTCCTCTTGTCTCAAGCATGCAAGGTTCTCGAGTTTGTCTTCGTGAATTATTCCTTAAAATAATGCCATGAATACTGCTTATAATTATATATGAGCGGTGGCTCAGTCGGTAGAGAGGTGGACCTACCCCCGCTAATATATATATATATATATATATATATATATATACAGGGTGTAACGAGACGTATGACAAAAACTTACACCAATGATCTATCAAGTAATTTTGAGTATATTTTGTTCTATAAACATATGCTCTCTGCGACCCCATATTAGTACCCAGCATTCGGCTGTTTTGTGGAAAAGCTTCGTGCCTTGCATGTGCCATTGGGTGAGAGCTTGGCAGGGCGACGGGAGACGAGTATTATTAGCTTATACTGCACTGTACATGAAAATCCCATATCCTATCAGTACACACGAGTTTTAAGAAGAAACTTTACGTAGTCTATTGATTCTTTAACATCAAGTCATGCATTCATGCAATTCTTTTGCACAAATCGACTGTAATTAAGGATTAAATTCAAATTTTATGGCTTGCAAGGGAGTAGGGAGGGAGAGAGGACAGGCTGGTGTGTTGTTGCCAGTTATGTAATATTAGGTTTGTAGAATGTTGCTACCAGCATTATCATAACATCCACACCTCATTCAGTGAAAAAACGTTATTCTAAAGGAAGATTAGCCTCACTTCGTCAGGAAGAATTTTATTTATCACAATTTTTCTGCTGCAAGTAAACCTGGCGCCATTGGGTATCTCCACCTGTATTCCTCTCTGAAGACTGGCATTACCATCGCAGAATCCGTAAAAAATACTCGATATCTCCATACTCTTCATTGCTGTACGTACGTGGCATGCTGTTTAATGAACATGTGAAGCTGAACCCGGTGAACAACAGAACAAAGAGAACAGTATTTGAAGTGTGTACCTCCCCTGCAAATGTTCCCGTTCAAATGACAGTGGACGCAGGGTTGCCAAGTCCTTATCATCAGTCTCGCTAGTTTAGTCCTGAAAACTTGCTAGAATGTCGCTAGATAATAAACACTGCAAAACATCGCTAGAAAATACGATAAAATCTCTAGAATATCACCTAAAAATGGCAAAAATATCCAGAATGTAGCTAGATATCATGTTGCCAGATGTTAGTGCCGCAAGTAGAAGCAAAAAATAGGTCTAGCTACATAGCCATTACATTGGCAATCCTGTGTCACTGTTCTCACGTCAACATATGAAAAAAATGGTGCCACGTTTACTTGCAGCAGAAAAATTTTAATGAATTATAATATTACTCCTGAAAAACTGAGGCTAGTCACTCAGTAGGGTAATGTTCTTTCACTGAGTGAGCTGTGGATGTTATGATAATGCTGGTGGCAACATTCTACAAACCAAATATTACATAACTGGCAACAACACACCAGCCAGTCCTCCCTCCCTCCCTACTCCCTTGCAAGCCATAAATTTTTGAATTTAATCCTTAATTACAGTCGATTTGTGCAAAAGAATTGCATGAATGCATGACTTGATGTTAAAGAATCAATAGACTACGTAAAGTTTCTTCTTAAAACTCGTGTGTACTGATAGGATATGGGATTTTCATGTACAGTGCAGTATAAGCTAATAATACTCGTCTCCCGTCGCCCTGCCAAGCTCTCACCCAATGGCACATGCAAGGCACGAAGCTTTTCCACAAAACAGCCGAATGCTGGGTACTAATATGGGGTCGCAGAGAGCATATGTTTATAGAACAAAATATACTCAAAATTACATGATAGATCATTGGTGTAAGTTTTTGTCATACGTCGCGTTACACCCTGTATATATATATATTATATTGCCAGATGCCTTAATCCCGTAAGGGGTGGCCACAAACAAATCTCCTCTATGTCACCCAGTCCCCCTCCATTTCACTACCCTGCTCCCAGCTCACATCCCCCTCATATACCTCTCTACTCCTCCCTCAATCTCATCCTTGCCTACCTCTCCCTCTCCCCTCCTCCACGTCACTCACATACACTCTCCTCGCTAGTCTATCTCTCTCCATCCTCTCCACATGTAACGTTTGCATTCATCTGTCCAAATACTGCTGCATACATGTATCCATACATGTTGCCAGCTGTGTTGACAACACGTGTTCGAGTAGACGTGTGGACGCGCCTTAACAGGGTGGCTGCAGCACCTGATATTAGCGCATAACAAAGAATACACTGAACATGGCGAGGGTCATACGAACCCTCATCACCAGGATCCAAGCATGGCAACATGCAACAAGTAGCACTGTTGAGATCTGCGAGCACGCAGACAGCAGAGGTACCCAGAGCAAAATAAGTATTCATCGGCTGAAAAACTCTCTCTCTCTCTCTCTCTCTCTCTCTCTCTCTCTCTCTATGTATATGCTGTACAGGTATATATAAGAAGAAATGGATGATTTTGCCTTACAAGGTGGTGAATGGTTTGTAATAATTACTGGGTTACTGAAGTACACTGAACAAGATTAACTGAATCATATGTACTTGGTGTGCTTTATAAAACAATCGTATGAAAATTGCACATTTTTTTTTTTCAGCATTCTTCATCAGTTGTTATTATTAATTTCACTCAGCTGTCATATTAATTTTATTAGGCTAAGTATACTTTATTAAGAAAATTTCCGAACAATATCAGATATGTTAATATTCTGTGTTGTAACATTATAACTGCAGTAGAATATGGAACAGTAGCAACCAAGATTCAAAGACAAGTTCATCTGTTTTTTATTAAATGGTATGAATAAATGATTACATCAGCCAAGAGGAGGAGGACATATGGTCTGTGTGATCTGCTTGGTGAGAGAGTGAACATTGGTGAAATTTTCCACTTGAAGGAAGGTGGACGTAGCTACCACTGTGGCTTGAGCCACGGTCTCCACCTCCACATCCGTCTGCACCTGCCGCTGCGTCACCGTCACCGTAGAATATCGTGTTGCCGGAACCGTCTGCCTAAGCTCCGTGAATCTTGTCTCTACATTCGTCACCGTTACCCGCAGTGTGCTCGGTACTCCGACCGTCTGCACGTCTGTGATGAAGTTGGTGGCCGTTCTGGTCTTGATATCTACCTGCGTCTCCACCACGTATCTGGTGACGGTGCTCACTTGCTGCAGCGTCACCGGCCGTGTTTCTTGCACCACCTGCACGCTCGTCACCTCCAACGGTGAGGTGACACCTCGCACAACTTGGAAGGAGGTGCTGGTGACGGGCACTACGCTGGTCTTGAACACGGTGTTAATATGGATATTGTTTAAGGGTAATGGAACTCTCACTACCTGAATGTCTTTTGCAAGCAACGTTTCATCTTTGAATTGCACGGTCTGGGAGGTTGGGCAGATGAGTGGCAGCGGTTTGTAGAAACGGGCAGCTGCCAAGTGTACCAGCACCACCAAACCTAAAAGCTTATACATGGTGGAGCACTGTTGGTGATCGGTAGTCTAGAGGCGGAATGACCCGGCATCACCGACCACTCTGCCTTATAACGCGGCGGGGCCGCGTGATCCCCAGCGCGAGAGGTGCCTCTCCTCACCTCTCATTCGCAGGTCCAGAGGGTCCAGTACGCGCCTCTATGCTGTCACTTTATAAGGGCGACATTTTTGTATGACTACATTACATACCGCATATGCAGAACAGACAAATTGGTGTATTAGGCATGGGGTTTTGATATAATGGCAAAGTAGCTTTTATCATTCATTCACTTTAAGATCAGGAAAGACTTAGTAGTAAAGAATATAGACAGTGAGTGGCAGGAATGGACTACTGATTGTAAGACCGCAAGATCGAGCCACAGTAGGGGCAGAGAATAGTTCTGAGACTCTGAATTATGTTTGAATAGTCTTAGCGGCATTTCCGCAAGAGCAACAGACACGTAACAATGTAACAGAAACACTACTGGTAATGCCAATACGCTAATCCTGAATAAAAGCTCCCTGGCTTAATTCGGTAGGATTGTTCGGTATCAGCGCAAGCAGTCGGTAAAAGTGTGGGTGTTAATGGTGTGCGGGGCGACTGCTAGGCTTTAGGAAACATACTGTCTAGTATAATTTCAGAATTGGATACAGAAGGAATAATAAACATTTTTCACATAAGTTCAAATGGAAGCTAGCTTACCACCTTACAGCCACTGCAATAGTGGCTTTTTTCGCTACTCAGTTGAATGAGGTACTGAATAACAGTGTGGATATATTTAGCCCGTTCAGGACGTGAAAAACAGTAACTGTTACTGCTACCACCAGACGATAATACCTAGCTTAGGAGTGGCTTATTGTACTCACAGGGATGAAGATAACCTTCTTGTAACAGTTTCAGGTGTGATAGATACTAACGATATTTCATTCCTGTTACCGTCTGATGATTTTATTAATTTTAGGAGTAGCTTCTCGTTCTCGGACAGGTTAAGGTAAATTTTGCCAAAATAAGAATAAAGGATGAGGAATACTAACCACGTATTTTCTGCATGTTATAAAATGCTACTAAAAAGGGTAGGTGGGCTGAAAACACCATTTTGTATTGGTTAAGATGTGTCGGTCTCACCGCTTAATACTTGTGTTGCAAGCAACCTCGTCCTCTTACAGATAAAAGTTCTCCTACTGGTCTAAGGCTTCTACTTCACACTTTAGGTCATGCTGTGCCCTAGCAAAATCAACCTGAACAGTTTCTATCCAGTTTAGACCAATCTTAGTGCAACAGTCGACGTTGAGCCAAAAATGAAGTGAATGGATTTTGAGATTAGTCAAATGTCAGGGACATATGGCGAGGATAAATTTTGAGTCTTGTATCTGTTTGAGAAGAACATAACTAAAACACTTATGATCTCATTTGGACTAAACTTGGTGGAAGAGTTAGGGGTCAGCCAAAGGGGTGAGCTACAGTTTTTGAGGACAGTAACTCAGAGGTGAAGGTTACATAGTAGTGTCAGTTTAATAGGTTTTTATCTGATATAGAACAAACATCGTAGAAGGGTAAAGGTAAAGGAAATCGATTTTTAAAACGATCAAATGTCAAGGTCAAAACGAAAGCTCAAAGACCAAGATCACATGGGATTATCAACCCTTCTTAGGTAACCTGAGGTCTCCTAGACTCCAGACCCCGAAACAAATAAATAAATAAATAAATGAATATATATATATATATATATATATATATATATATATATATATATATATATATATATATATATATATATATATATATATATATATATATATATATATTACTCGTGACCTTTCTCTGGGCTATTGCTATGCCCATGTGTATACTGAACACTGTAACTCGAAAACTGTGGTCATGCAAATGCAGACTGACAAACATATAGACAGACTCCATGATTTGTTATTGAGGTAAAAAAGTTGTGGTGCCATGAAGTGAGGTTTTGTGGTGGTTGACGTAGCTATTCTTCACACAGTGAGTCCTTGTCTCGGGTTCGAACCCCACCGTGGAGAACATTTAAAGTGAGTGCTGGTAGTAGCCTATGTCCTTTTAAATCCTTGCATATACTGAATGGGTACCCATTTGGTTCTAACGGTGACATGCAAATTGACATACATGAATAAATCCATTTCACCACATGGATTTTCACATGTATCACTCGTTCCTCCACGTTAGAGCTTCAACAGTTGGACGAAAAGTTGGATATTGGCTCGTATTTCCCTCCTGGAAGAAAGTCCGGAGTCCTGCAGTGGACCTAGTATGGACCGATAACTATTCATACATGCATACATACATACTTTACATAGTAGCCTATATACATAATTATACACGTGCCAGTATGCAGTATACACTGTTAAATACTAAGAGGATATTATGATTAAGAAATGTTACTGGCTCTGGCTTGAAAAAAAAAAAAATCAACAACAGTAGTTCCCCCCCCCCCAAAAAAAAAAAAAAAAAAACTTCAGTTTCGAGATGAATGGAAGGAACCGGGATCAAATCTGGTGACCAGGGATATTTTTAGATAGGTCCTTTTAGCGATGGGGTGAGGTGGGCCTCCCGCTGCGATGCCGGGCCGAGGTGAGATGCCCCGGATTATCTCGGGGGGCCACCTGTCATCTCAGGTCCCATCGTACCCCTGGACAGGATGATGGCAGGGAAATTAATGGATGGAAAAATGGGTACAGAAGAAATATTGATGGTGAAATAGTAATAAGATACAATAGGTAAAGGTGAGGGCAGACACCCTGTGGCACTTAGCCTAGGTGCTCGTCTCTTATATTATCCTGAGATAGAAGGACACTGTCGTTACAAAAGTTGGGGTGAAATAATGAATACGATAATGTATGGACAGTAAAGTGGGAAAGTGATAAACACAGGAATGGGTGGAGGCAAAACTGAAAAAATAAGATATATATTATAAAGAAATGGATGGAAAATGAACACAAACACAGACAATAAAATAGCAGACTGACAAATGATTAATTACCTCTAAACGGGTTAACCTCTAGGCTGAATAAAATCGTCTGACGGCAGCAGGACGAAAAAGAAGATTAATTCTAACCCCTTTACAACAAGCGATGTCCCCTAAACTGAATACGCTTAATTGTGGGAAAGTAAAATAGACACAGAACTGGAATAGTTTAAAGGGATTTAATAATGGAAGATGAACTGACGGAGGAACAGAACCGAAAAGTCGTTAACCCCTTGAATCAGATGACGTGTTCTGCTGGCCCAGTCCTGCTGCCTCCAGAATATCATATTCATCTAATGGGAGGCCGTTTGGACTGATGGGGTCAGTGAGAGCGGTATCTGAGACCCTAGCACGACAAGTTTCTCATAACCTAAATAAAATCGCTCAGATATAGCAAGAACGAATTATAAAGTGTGTCGTCGGACTGAAGAAGTTAATGAAATATACAAAAAAATAAAGTTCTGGCGGTGGCCGAGTAGGTAGGGAAATGGTTTACGGGCGACTAATCCAGTCGACGCCGGTTCGAATCCCGGCTGGGACAAGGAACAGTTTAAGATCTGATTAGGAAAAGAAGGCTTTACAAATCCATCACAAAACCCGACGACATGTAAATACATCCCCGCTAATACCAATACACCAGTCCTATTGAGACAGCCCTAGCATGTATTCAATATGAACCGTGGATATTAACGCCGAAGTGGTGATATGTGGAGGCTTATAGTATGTAGCAGGACTGCTGGGCCTCAGGGAACGGGCTCTGAGGTCTATACCCAGAGTGAGAAACATTTAAAAACTTGATAGGCGGACGAATATTAACAAGAAATGGAAATTGATAATTCTTAAATGAAATCTATTTATTCCTCTCTCGATTGTCCGATGTCACACACAGTAAGGGTCGCCTTGACAAAAGGACCTCAGGGTATTTCAGTCCCTGATTATTAAGGGCCCATCTTCCAAACATACACCACCATCTCTCACAGTCTCTCGTACCTTGTTTCTCCTCCCTTTTCTTTGTCTCCCCCTTCTTCGTCAAACCACTCCATTCTGACACACTCTCCTAGTCGATCTCACATTCACCATTCCCGCCATCTCGGCTAAATCACCTCAGTCTAACCACTTTGTATATTTTCACAGAAATCAGCCATCGATCTTCTTAATTCCGTTACTGAGGCCACGTCTTACATATTTTCCTCTTGCCCTCTCCAGACAACTTTATTCAGCTTAAGAAAGACTTCTAGATATAGCTTCCTTTGATTCCTTTACTACTCAGGGGTCCTCATATACAGATTAAAATTGGTTTGCAGTTCCATGAATAAACAGAAAAGACCTCATCGTTTCGAGTGAATTCATTTTTTCACGAGAGGTTTCACCTACGCTGGTATATATATATATATATATATATATATATATATATATATATATATATATATATATATATATATATATATATATATATATATATATATTATAGAACCGGAAGGGCGACGGGACACTACTGGTAATCGCTTCACTATGAGGGGTCTTCTATAAGCTGAACAGAATCATTTGAAGTATACAAAAGTAAAATAGGTCGTATTCTTGCGGGCTTAAGAGACTTTCAGCACCTCATCTTATCAGTCTGTTTCTCCGTATGGTACATTAGTGTACTCCGGGAACTTGTTTTTACAAGCTATTTCTGTGTTGAGAAATGTAATGCTCGTTTAAGATATGAAGAAAATTCATCGCCAGAAAAGTGCTGGAGATCCTCCTAAACAGACAAGAACATAGCAGGCATTAAGAGCTGTACTTGATAGGCTGGCCCCAACCATAAAATATGAAGTCTATCGTAGCCTGATCAGGCAAACACACCAATAACCATTGTACTGTAACCATTAGGGTTAATCCACTCTCCATTCTGCATTACAAAAAAAAAAAAAAAAAAAAAAAAAAATCTCTAAGACATAACGGGCAAGCTGCAATGCCCTGACGGCGTTATCATTATCGTGTGAAGAAATGCTGTGTTACTTAGAAGGCTTCTTTACATATTCTCCAGTTGTGGACAGATACACACGGGAAACTGCCATGTTTCACTGCATGCTGCTTACGGCTATAGAAAAGACATGACCAATTTTTCACTGATTTCAGTATCAGTGAAATATCTTACATTGTTATTCAGCAAGCAGCCAATCCTTTATTGCCTCATCAGAAGAGTAGGGGACCCCGGGCTAGGCTCCCTAGTTCTGTCATTTAAGGTGAAACTTAATAGTGGCTCTTCGCTGAGAGGCCGTATGTATGTGTGAAATAAACCCCAAACATACCTTAGACGTAAACCTTTATAGGCTACATGAACATCCAGTTAAAGCGCCGTAACACACTAGACCACCAGACGTCTATTTGGTAATATGATTAAAATATCTCCTGAGTTGTAGAAATCTATTTGGTATTTCAATGAGTGTTAAGTAACCTGATGTAATTTTTTTTTATGTGTCCGACTCTGAGCATAGGTTTCACAGCCTGGTCCCAAGGCCCAGTAGTCCTCCTACATACCATACACCTTCTACATGTCACCACTTCGGCGCTAACACCCACCGTCCATATTGAACACATGCTAGGGCTGTCTCATACAGGACTGGTGTATTGGTATTAGCGGGGGTATTTTTACGACATGTCGGCAGGTCTTCTGGTAGATCGGTAAAGTCTGTTTTTATTAAATTCAAATCCTTAAACTGTTTTCTGCCCCAGCGGTGATTTGAACCTGGGTCCGGAAGGACTGCATGCCACCTCTCTACCGACTGAGCTACCGCACTACATCAGGTGAGTAAATGATTAACGCCTCCACCTACCATAAAAAGTGTATGCTTACTTAATTTTATTCGTATAACAGTAACAGCTGAATATGACGGGTTGTCGCATCGGTAATTATTCTGATTGCACCAGACGAATGTTCTGTGCTGAGGTATATACCTCAACTTGACGAAGAGCTAGAGTAACCTTTGTACCCTACAACAGAACCACATGTAAATATAGCTGGTATTTATATTTAGCTGAGAGTCCCCCTTGCCAGACGAAAAGCTAGATGGAACAGTGGTGCCTTTTGGACCACTAAAATTATGGCTGTGAATGTATTCTATTTGCACCTTAAACGAGGCAATATATTCAGCTGCAGCAAGTACTGATGCAGTTAAGCTTCACCTGGAAGTACACTAGACAAAAATACCCGCAACCGGTACAAGGTGATGTGGACATCAGTTTCACTCACACAAACGGGACTAGAAACGACTCAGTGAAAGGCATGGTGCCTGTACGCAACCTATTGATTTTTGTATTCATTGGATTTACGTTTGCACAATATTCAGGATATTTTTTTTCCTGCTCCAAGCAAATATAGTTATTATAATTTGATATAGGTTCAGCTGCAAAAATGAGATAGACTCTGCAATTAGTGTTGTGAATCACAAACAACGTAAGATAATTTTCTTCCCGTAATTCAGATGGTTTTGCCGGAAGAACAAAAGCTATGGCAAGCCTCGGCACTTTCCTTGTTCATCCTAAAAAAGAAAGAAAAATAATGTTGGGTATGATAAGGAACTGATAGTACCGGTAAGTTTGTGAATTTAAGTCCTGGTCTTGATAATGTGGTTTGCTACAGATTATAATCAAGTGGATAATCTGTAGAAAATCCTTATAAACGCTTTCGCTACTGTGACATCTACCTATATTCTATTCTTGCAGTGAACAGACGACTTTCTTTCGGTTAGGGGATCCTTCGTGGTAAAGGGGTTGAGGAGACTGTCCTCAACTACTCAAGTGTGATATATTCTTCCTACGATGGGTAAATCGTTATGTGACCCTGAATGAGATTAAATCTAAGGTATGGTTCGGGGTATACTACTAACATAATACTGTTCATGGACGGGAGACTCTTACCTTGTACGAGTATGTCAAAAATGAGTAGCCTATCCCCTGACCCTTACTTTCATGATTAGCCTAGGGCCTAGGCAATAATGGTAACGGCATGCAGTAGTAATAATAAAATATATAATTTTGTGATAGTACTGAAGGTGTTAATGGGTGTATAGATAAAATACCGTATCCATGCAATGTTACTGTTACAAATGATGAATCACATGACCTTTTTTAAATGATTTCTTGTTGCTACTTACGCTATGTAAAGCCTTCCTTACTAATGGGGTTAATGAAGGCTATATCTTACTCGTACAGCTCGAAATTTCTCTCCCAGTACGAATAATACCGTCTGAGGATAAAGGAATGCAAGAAGGAGCACTCAAGAGAATACCACAAACGCACCTTACAATTCGTCTAGAGGCCGAACATTTGGGAATTTCGACCGACAGTCCTCCAAATCGAATTACTGTACTTCACCATTGCCTGACCCTCAACCCATCTACTTAGTATCTTCTAAATTGGATCAGAACTGTTTGAACTTTACCTTATGTCCTTGAAATTTTGACCTATTCTTCTCAAAATTAAATCTCTTCCTCGCTGCCTAACCCTCAAGCACTCCACCAAGTTAAGTCCAAATCGAATCAAAGCTGTTTCGGTTACTGAATCGAACATTTGCCCTTGCCCCGTCACCTTGACCTTTGACTCATTACTCTCAAAGTTGACTCACTTCAACCTTGCCTTACTCTCAACATTTCACTAACGTTTTATTTAGATCAGGCCAAAACTATTCAGTGGGCATTGCCATATGATACTGAGCATTCACCTATTTCTTTCAAAGTTATTAGATAATCTCATGGGAACAACCTTATCCTTTCCACAAAGTTTGATCCAAATCGGAGCAAGACTGCTTATTTTCCTAGCTCACACACACACACACACACACACACACACACACACACACACACAGTAAATACTACCCCGCTCTCGCTTCAGGAACGCGGGTGTAACAATCAAAAGACGTCATGGTAGTGAAGGGGTTAAGAATGAATGCGAATGAATAATGAAAGAAATGCGTGACGAAGGCTAAGTACTATAGCAACGTTAAGGTACATCTCATCCCTGTTATTTTTATTTGCTTACTAACAGTGACGTCTAGGGTGAAATTAATCCCTTGCTGGCAGCGAGAACAAACAAAACAGAAGTTATTGTGCTGAAGGGATTGATAGGAATTAATTTTAACATTTCTATTCGAGTGACTCTACTAGAGAGAGTGGCGGATGTAAGAGTAAACTTATGTAATGGTTATTTTTCTGAAAATACAAAGGTACACTTTATTTGCTTCAACCGTTTAGCAAGACGACGCCTCCTTATTCCAGTCTTGCTAACGCTTAGCGGTGTTATCCAGCTTAGAGATTCCACCTTGAAGAGGATAGATACAGTCTCTAATAGCCCGTTAAGGAAGATGAAGTCTTTCGTCTTCCGAGATATCTGCCAAACGATTTTACTTTGTTTGAGAAAGACATCCCCGTGGCTAAGAGGATAAGAAGGAAGAGAATTAAAGAAGAGTTTGGTATGTAACAGTCCATGTCTTAGTCCTGAGGTAATGAGTGCTGAGATGCAACCAAAGTTCTGAGTAGTGTGAAATGCAACAATGTTATTACTGGAGGATGTAACAATATTACCCTGAGGTAATGAGAAATGTGAGATGCAGCAGTATTATTCTGGAGGTGTCAAGTTGTGTGCAATGAAACAGTAGTGTGAAATACAACGATAATCTGCTTTGTTCTGATCCAAAGGAGCAGTGGGCGGAGTCATGAGGTCGCGCTGGGCTATAAGTGGCCTTCAACACCTGTGTCTCGCTCACTGCTGCCCCTGCCACCGTCACCGCCATGCTGCTCTTTATCCTCACATCCTCTCTGCTAGCTCTTGCTGCTGCCGGCGGCTATGACACTCCCCAGCCCACCTGCGTTCCCAAACATGAGACCATTACCGTAACTAGAACCAGCGTGGAGACCCTATTAGACCGTGTCACTGTGTACGACCCGCAGCCCAACCAGCAGACAGTAGATGCAACAAGCGTTATCTTTCTGCCCTCAACCCTTCAAGAATCCGGATCACTACAAGCTATTATTCAAAACCAGTTCGTCACCAGAACAAATTTCGTGACGAGCACAATCTACCAAACCCACCATGAGACCACCCTAGCCACGGCGGTAGCGACCCACACCAGTTTTGTGGTGGGCACATCAGTAGAAGTTTGCAGCACAACCATCACGCAGACGGCGGTGGTGCCTCAGACCTTCACAGTAACAGACACCCAGACAAA
Organism: Coenobita brevimanus; assembly: GCF_032717465.1. Taxonomy (NCBI): domain Eukaryota; kingdom Metazoa; phylum Arthropoda; class Malacostraca; order Decapoda; family Coenobitidae; genus Coenobita; species Coenobita brevimanus. Next base: position 18,200,480 of record NC_136967.1, read on the forward strand.
CTATCAAACAGCCATCAGGACGGTGACGGTGACCAGTGACGTGAATGCTTTGGTGACGGAGACGGTAACAGAAGCATTCCCTGTGACGGCCACCAGCCTGCAGACAGTGCCAGTCTTTGTTACCGCCACTGTTACCAGCGTCAACATCAACACCATCGAAGCCACAGTCACTCTCACTCAGCACAGCTTCGTCACACTCTGTTACGAACCTAAAATAACTTACGATCACTAATAGTCAAGTCTGATCGGTCTATCTTTCAGATAGTTCAAATGTTTATATAAATACACATAACTATAACATATGATGTTGAGTTTTACTGCCATCCGTTTCACATAGTTTATATAAATCTTTTGAACACTAATTTAAATTCATTAAATATTATCATATTTCAGAAACACGCTGAATTATGGTAGCTCTCTGATGCAGGTGGAGACACGAATCAGTAAAAAAAAAAAAAAAAAAAAAATCCCTATAATTTTCCCCACAGTTGAGTCGTAAGAGGCACGATACTGTAAAAAAATGAATGTTCAGCAATGGGATCCCATATACTACGAGTTCCCCAGTACAATGAAGGGGTTATGTCTATATAGCCTTCCTATGCTCCGCGTTTCTGACGATAAAATACTTAAGTACATTAAAGCAAGGAGACTATGAATTTATTATTATTATTATTATTATTATTATTATTATGAGGCTACTGGACTGACAAGAGATCGAGCTGGCTGGATGAATATTGTGGGGAGAAGCGCATGATCAGGGATTTGGCACTCCTTTTGAACGTGACAGAGTCTGGATTGACTCTGTCGGATACATTTATGTGGAACCACAGAACGTGTTGAATGTTTTTGGATGTATCAGATAGAGCCAGGATTCCGGGGGCTTGAATGGTGAGCGAATGAAAGCGTGGTCCATTGGACTGGGCATTATGTGTAAATCAGACACCGTGTTGCAAGGTAATGATTTCATCACACCCCTTGCCCTTTACAGTTTTAATCAGAATGCCTAGGAGTGCTATACTGATAACCCTGGAAAAATAGTCAGTTTCTGCCAGATACTAATGTACACTATATAAGGTATGTTTTCATGGCCTAGAGAAAAATACTTCCACACTTTTTCTTCTAAAAGACAAGTACTCTCTCTCTCTCTCTCTCTCTCTCTCTCTCTCTCTCACACACACACACACACACACACACACATATACCCCCCCACACACACACAGCTCTGTTTTGGTTAGGAATGAAAATTGAACACATCTTTAGTCTCCTTAACTGATCAGGCTTCACTCTGATGAATAGAATCGTCAGATATAACTAGACTACAATACCCATCCTACAACAAGACAGTTCAAGGGCCATGGAAACTGTTTTTGACTTTCTAACCGTGTAGGGTTCCTCTTTACTGAATAAAATCGTCTGGAGCTAGTTACAGTATAATATCTAAGTAAAGACAAGGCATTAGAAGGCGTCAAATACTTCAAAGCAACGAAAAACAGAAGAAATGAAAGGAAAAGACTGAAAGAAGAAAGGAAAGGAAAGAAAAGAAGGAATGGAAAGAAGAGAAAAAATATATATTCCATTTGTTGTGTGGCCAATGGAGTGAGGTGGAGGGAGGGAGAGGGAGGGGGAGGCCAAGGGTGGGATGGAGAGGTATATTAGAGAGGGGGGTGTGCGCTGGGAGCAGGGCAGTGAAATGGCTGGGGACAGGGCGAGATGAAGGCGATTTGTTTGTGGTCACCCCTTGCGGGATTAAGGCGTCTGGCAATAGATAGATCAACAGATGTGTGGCCAAGATGCCAAGAAAAGATTCGGATTTAGGGGTGGTACTGTTCCAAGCTTCTCGGTAGCACCAAAATATAATGTACCATGAAAATATTACCCTCTTTCTGAACATTGCCATTAAGTATACCATCAGTCGGCTGTTTGATTAGGTGCAATATCACTTTCAGGATTTCTTTTAACCCTTTCAATGTCATGGTTTCTATTTTTTTTTTTTTTTTTAACGAGCATCTGTTGATAAGAATAAACTCGAAAGCCCCAGAGACGGGGAAAGCAGCCGACTTGTTGTTTGTTTATTTTCGCCCCAGTGACCTTGACCTGTGACCCATGACCTCCTTATTCGAACCTGACCTAGATAGGGCAGTGACTACCAGCCTACAGGAAATGGTATTTTTAGATCGTTTTTCAAGTCAGAGCTTGGCCAGACAGACAGACAGACAGACAGACACACACACACACACACACACACACACACACACACACACACACACACACACACACACACACACACACACACAGCAGCAGCAGCAGTAAAAAAATTATTCATCTTCATCTCTGACCTGTATATAATAGCCATCATCACACTGAAGGGGTAAATAATCCAAGCATGGTTGAGAAGAAGAGCTAACACTAAGGCCACAGAATTATTCAAGGGAAAAAAAATCTAAAATGATTGGCAAGAATGTAAGGATGGAAAAAGTGCAGAAACAATAGATGAATTAGGCATAGAGACTGGAGGGCATTTGGGATGAGAGGAGACTCAGAGATCTCAGCCTTTACTACATTCCACACTGTACTCACAAATCGTCTGTAACTAGCCTCACTCACTACAGCAGTCACGATAATTATACGATCGAACAACTTTTATCATATAAGAGCCACTATATAAGACTATTATACCTTTAATCCGATGACGTGTAATTTTGTAGTAGATATTTTATATTTCCAGACAACTTATTCAATTTACATGATACATTTCTACGAAGTTAGACGCAGCCATTATTATCTTCCTTCACTACTAGCATTCCTTCCAGACTTCAGTAAAATCGACTGGCAGCAACCTGAGTAAAATGAACTTATACGTCATCGTAGTGAAAAGATCAGTAATTTCAAAGTACTGAATCAACCTCACTCTTTCCAGGGCAGTCGTATGCCACATAACCTGCTATCACATCAGCGGCATCGGACACCAACACCAGTACATCAGCGGCAATAGAGAAGTCGTCACATATGTGTGTCACTCACCAGTTTAATATTATACAGCGGCATTTACTGACCTTCATCACCCTTACTTTCCCATCCCTATACTTCTTATTCACCGTCTCCATGTTAGTGCAATACTCTGCTATCATCACACCAGGCAGTATCGCTTCAGCTAGGCCCTTATGGCAATGGCAGTACAGTTTGTCTCCGCACAGGTAATACCAAGACAATATCACCATATCATCGACATCATTGTTATCATTCCAGTGCCCAGTATATGCCGTAACACTTTTCTGGTATTCAAAGTAGATATGGTCCATGACCGATGATGCAGACTTCTGTGAATCTATTGAACGCCTTGTGTCCAGAGAGGCTTTTAGCATGCACAGTTGTAAATTTTTTTAGTTTTTGCATGATGTAGTAAATTATGAGGCATGGCATGTAAAAAAAATCAAAATCAGTATTTCAGTACTAATTTCAGAAAGACAACATGCAAATTTTTCTATGCATCCCTCTTTGTAGGGACTGAGCCGATGCTCCCATAAACCTTAACAAATATAATCCTTCGTAATTCCCAGACATGGAGCTATTAAGTCTTTTTTTAAACGTCTAATATTATTCCTGAAGCTAGTCTATACCTAAATCATCTCCTAAAGTAGTTAAAACATACCGGTAACGCTAACACTTTAAAACACAATCGACAAAATCCCAACTTCTCCATATTCTTCTTTCTTCTTCCTTCTTAGCCCGCTCTGGCTCCAAAATGGCAAAATAGATCACTTTGGTTTTATCACAGAAGGGTGTCATTATCCACTGGGTCGAAATCTGAATTATTATTATTATTATTATTATTATTATTATTGTTGTTGTTGTTGTTGTTGTTGTTGTTATTATTATTATTATTATTATTATTATTATTATTGTCCTTGTTGTTTTTCATGTTGTTGTTGTTGCTTATTATCACGGAAGTTAAGAAGTCACTGCATGATTGTATTGTGATCCCTACCCTGACGTATGGAAGCGAGGAGTGGACCTTGCTAGAGGGGAACAAGTCAAAAGTGAGAGCAGTGGAAATGAGTCACTTGAGAGTAGCATGTGGAGTGACATGGAGGGACAGGCTGACGAATAAAAAAGTTAAAGGACGTTGTGGGGTGGATGTGGATGTGATTGAGAAAATTAGGAGAAATACACTGAGGTGGTTTGGACATGTGGAGAGAATGGAGAATGAAAGACTGACTAAGAGGGTGTATGTGGGTGAAATGGAGGGAGGGGGAGGTTGAGGATGAGGTGGAGGGATGGAGTTGAGAGGTATATGAGGGAGGGGGGAGTGAGCTGGGAGGAGGGCAGTCAAATGCTGGGTGACAGAGCGACTTGGAGGCGTTTTTTCTGCGGCCACCCTTTGCGTGATCAGGCCGTCGGGCTATTGATAGACAGAGATTATTATTATTATTATTATTATTATTATTTATTATTATTATTATTATTATTACCATGGCCTACGAAACTGAGTTTACATATATTTTACTTGACCTACTCGATTACAATATTTTTAGCATACCTTATCGATTTTATTATGCACTGACGAAGGTGCTAATTTCTTGGAAACGCAGGGCACGAGACGAGGACGCTTTTTTTCTGTTTTGCTTTATCTCCTTCGTCACGAGAGGTCTTCTCTGATCTGAAGAAAATCGCGTGAGTTAGCTGGGGTTAATTAAGGATGAGTCTTGCAGTGAAGGGGTTAGCGGTGATTCTTTCCAATCCCTTTACTACGAGAGGTCAACGGTGAACGAACTTTTGTGGTGATAGTGAGGATAGAATAAGTGACGTCACCGCAGTGAAGGGGTTGATGATGATTTCTCCAAACCCCCTCACTACGAAATGTCTCCCTTCCATTGGATAAAATCGTATGTCACTAGGAAAAGCCTAACGAAAACGATGCTATTGCAATGAACGGCTTACTAATTCTCTACCATGGTGAAAAAAAAGTTTACTTTGCTTTAATATTTCTTATCCCCTTCATTACGATGACACATTTCCTAAATATATTCTTCTTACCTCTGAATGGTTATATAGAGGGTATCAACAATTTATGTATACAGCTTTAAAAATCATATAATCAAAAATACTTTATAATTTCACTACTATAATTTAACGCGGTTTCTTATTTAATAAAGAGGAAATATGAAAGTTTACTGGGCACCATTTTTAACACAATTCTACGTGAACATCATTAGTAGCACGAGGCAATTGGGCCATCTCTTCCAAGCCACTCATTAGGAATTGTTGTTGCTTAGGAATTCATGAGCAACCAGACTCCAGGGAAGGGATGTCCCATGTTGCCTGAAGATGCTAATTAGTTGATGGCCTTCCACCCGTGATCCAAAAATTCACCCAAGACAACAAGGTAATCTTCTGCTGTACTGGTATGAAGATCATTGATGGATACCCTGCTTTTGGCTTTGTATTGACCTTTCGTAGCAAAGGGTCTGAGGAGATTCTAAGTCCTTCATAATGAACTTTTTTTTTTTTTTTTTTTTTTGAGACGAGTAAAACCGTACAGGGGTTTCAAGGACAAAACACATGAACTGTCGCCGTACTGAAGGGCTTAAGACGACAGACGGAGAGACTGGTGATGCTGTGCTTGGAAACAAGTGACAGACTCAAGCCAATATCTTGTCGGTCAAGGCCACTCCCTAGCACGTCTTTCATACAAGTTTTCACTGTATCTGGTAAGTTATTATACTTATATTTATTATTTGTGCATAAACTGGGTCGATATCAAAATAAGATAAATAGATTCTAACGGAATACTAAGCTGAAATATGGTCAAAAATTGCCAATGAACAGCTGCTAGAAACCATCCTAATCCAACGACAGTACAACTCATTCTTTCACAACACGACGGTTATTGCTGAGAGCTACGGAGAATATCCCTTACTTTAGCAATGAACTTTTCATAATTGGGCTTCGTTTCTGTGTTATTCGACAATGACCAGGGAAAATAAGTCTGTTATGTTACCAGTGGTGGGTAGTGGCGACCACTATCCACTCACTGGTTGTAATGCTGCCTACTTCTTCCTTCACCTTTATCAATATTGTTCTGTGTCTGCCCTCCTCTTTTCCTGTTTCTTCCATCTTTCCTGTCGCTTAATATTACTCTTCTTTCCCAATCACATGGCATTACATTGAGTGACAAGCATAATGGTTTCCTGTAAGCCAGGAAACTATTTACAGCGCTGGGTGGTAACCATATAACCAACCCATATGTGTTCCCTACACGTCAGCAAGTGGGTTGGCGGAGTGTTAATGCCCCTCCCTGTAAAACCACTATCTCAAAGACGAAAGGACACCCCTTACGGGATTATGGCGTCTGGCTGTAGTTAGGTAGATAGATGTTTCCAGTTTATATATATATATATAGATAGATAGATAGATAGATAGATAGATATAGATAGGTAGACACAAAATATATATGTATATATATATATATATACATATATATATATATATATATATATAAGATACTCGGCCTTTAGTCGTGTTGTTGGGCACAAGTCTTCATATGTGAGTGCTCCTTTATTACCTTTATTATAAGCCGTGATAGTGAAGCTGGTATTGTTTTCAATTTGTGTGTGTGTGTGTGTGTGTGTGTGTGTGTGTGTCAGCTCGATAGCTTGGCAACTGCTCAAGATATCATCACAAAATTTTACAGGTGTATAGTAGGGGAAGAAAATAGATCACGAGTTTGAAATAGGAAAGTAGGTCACGGTCTGTGTGTCTGTTACCACGATGACTTTGCAGCCGCTCAAGATATCACAAAAGTTTAAGGATGTGCAGTTGGGATGAAAATCTACAAGTAGTGTTTTCAATTTGTCTGTGTCTGTTAGCACGATAACTTCGCAACCGCTCAAGATATCACCACAAAATTTTACAGGTGTGTAGTACAGATTAAAATCTCCCACGAGTTCGAAATTGGTGAAAGTAGATTAAGGTCTGTGTGTCTGTTACCACGATAACTTCGCTACCGCTCAAGATATCATCACAAAAATAAAAAAAGGTGTATAATAGGCATGAAAATCTTTGAGTACGAAATTGGTGAAAGTAGGTAAAAGTCAAGGTCATGTATCGGGGCGTGTCTGGTGTGATTCTCCCCTTGGGGTGACCTCTAGTATTTTTCTTGCTACCTACCAAAGATTTTGCTTAGCTTAAAGGACACTGCTCGTGATAACAGAATTAGAAACTCATCTTCATCAGCCCCACAAAATGATGTCTCCTTTTTAACTTCTTGCTAGCCTCATACAGTTTTATTTAACGTTGGTGAGATATCTCATACTGAACGGGTTCAATGGCGACTTACATCACGAGCGTCACAGGTACAGGACTGTTTATAACGGTACCGTACCTTTGTGGTCAGTCGGTCTTTTATTGTCCCCAGACCTTGATAAACCCTAATGATATGCACGTAATTTCATCATTACCATCATCACCCCAGCCCTAACTCCCATGTAAAGAATGAGATGAGGTACTAATTCAGAAACAATGAAACAGAGAGCACCAAAAGTACGGGAATTATTAAGTAGTTTTCTCTTTATCTGCATCAGTCTAAGTTAGGTCTGCAGCAAAACTGAACTTTCTCCTCAGAGGGAGAATGACAGCCGGAATTAACCCTTCCTTGGATTGACGAAGTACGAGTTGGGAACTAGTGTCTGTATGAAGACATGCATGTGAAGATGGGGGTGATTTATTGGTTATGTATGTGTGTGAAATAGTCTGTATATGTCATCAGTACAACAGACAGGGTTCCAACATACACCAGCACATGAAAGGACTTACTACCAGCACGTACTTTGTATATCCGCAGTGGTGCGAGTCCGAACCCTAGACTCGGGGCACAGGCATCACTACATGAGTATACAACCACCCACCCATCATAGTTCCCCAACATACCCACAAAAATATCCCAAATAATTATTCACATTGTCAGACCGAACCTGCGCTCTGAGACTCCAGGCTGCGTTTCGCAAGCAAAACAATTTGCACTTTTTTCACGTGTACCAATCTAACAAATTTCCTATGGTTGTAATTTTACTGCAAGAGTTCAAACCTCAGTTGTTTAAGGGAGTAAATAACAAGGGATAGTATTCATAAAGGCCCAACAAATTTTTCGCGATAAAAAATTCTCATAGTGGTTAATTAGTTTCATGAGAATTATTTTGGGGTATTTTTTTTTTTCACAATATCATTTACCCTATTTTCGTTGTGAACTGTTTGGTAGTTGCATTAGTGACGATACAAGTGTTAATAAAGAATCTTAAACACAACTGAAGCTGAGACAAGTTAAAAAATACGGTTCCGGGAGTGTACTGTACATCTGACTTTTCATATTGACTGCCTGATCAGTATAATCCAGTTTGTTCATGGAGTGTCATTTTTTCGGTACAGTGGTTCTAGTGATGATGTTAATGTCATAGCTGTGTTTTGGGCCGCCATACAACCAAAACGGTGCTGATAATCCAAGTAGTTTACATACCCATATATCTTTATACCTTGGGCCATTCTGTCAGTCATTCTTGATAACATTAATTAACCTTGATAAAAGGGCCAGTTTGCTTTGCGATTTGCATATCATTGCTAAATTTTGCCTTCCAAAAAGATAGTATCACATTTTGATATGTACATACATCTCATGCGAGGATAAAGAAAAACGGGTACACTGTAACTTACTGTTATGTCATTTTACATTATTACAGAAAAAAAAAACATGAATGGGCTTGCTGAATGGCTCTTTGCCCCCCTGCCCTCACAGGAAGAGATGCCTAATGGTAGTCTTGTGGTGGAGGGCAAATGGTTTGCGTGATCATTTTGGTAAGCGTGTGTGTATTGGTGTAGTTGTCAATCTCTACCTTAGTAGAGGTGGCCACAACGCTGGTGTCCGTCACATTTTGAAATAACACCTTGGTGTGTACTTTGACCTTGGTGACCGTCAGTGTGGAGTAGACTATCCCCGGTTTAGTGGTTGTTGCTGTGGCTTCTTGGGTATGCATCTCAGTCACTGTCAGGTGTACGGTGTTTTCAGCAGGTACAGTGTGGATGTCAGTTTTGTAGTTGGTTGCTGTCCTGGTGTGCACCTGTATCTGGGTGTCGATCACTCTTTTCGTCACAGTGCTGAACCTCACCAATGTCAGCGGCTGAGTCTCGTACACCAGCTGCACGTCAGTCACCTCCAGGCGTGGCCCGGGCTGCGTCACCGTCTGGTAGGTGACGGTAGTGACGGGGATCACGCTCGTTTGGTAGACAGGGTTTAGATTGAACTGCTTGATGGAAACTGGAACAGTCATAATTTCCAGTTCTGTCGCCTTCATTGTCTCATTCTTAAGTTGTACCTCGGGTATGATGGGACACACAAGAGGGAGAGGCTTGTAGTAACGTGCAGCGGCGAGATGCAGCAGTAGCGCCAAGAACAGCAGCTTGTACATGGTGAAGTGTTGGCGAGAGGCGGCTCCTCAGTACAGTGGCTCATCCGCGCTCCCTGGGTGGCTTTATACCGGTGAGGAGGCGGGCACCGCGGACCATTAGGTTCAGGGGAGAACCACGGTTACTGATCACTCTCTGGGGGCCGACCGTCTGGCTTACCCCTCCCAGCACAACACGTATTAGTTTCTTACAGAGGGTTTATTAGACACATTCGTTAGTCAGAATAGTGGGTTACAATACATAATTGCACTGAGCTAGCTGAATTGTATTTATTAAATATAATTCATTGTTTCTTTTCTTAATCACTTGTAGTCGATATATACCAATGTATCAAGGTTCACTGATATTATGTCTGTTTTTATACATCCTGAAAATAAAGATTACCGGTACCATACATTGTAATACAGTACACCATAGAATTACAAAAGAAGGAAATTACAAATCCTCAAACTCATCAAGCTTGTACCGAGTGTGATTGATCCACAAATCATAGCAGAAGGCAAAGGTTTTGCAAAGCAGCTGCACTGCTACATTATTTGAGTTTTCGATAAGCGGAAATTAATATAATTACATTTATTGCAAATTATAAAACTGTATGTATGGACATAACGGATACTATGTTGTAAATTCAATCTTCAACGAAGGAAAATTATTCATATCATCGCGTATATTCCATCCATGCTCGTATGAGATTTGTTTGTCCACTGGAATCCAGGTAAATTTCGTCTGCACCAATATTATGTGTAAATAAATATGGGTCGTAAAAGGTCAAATGTCGATGCACCGAATTTGGCATTATTCACTTGTAAGAATAATTCAAGCAAATATTTGAGTTACAGTACAAGAAAGCTCATATAACTTTCCTGGAGAAAGTTTGCTACAGCTATTAATTCTGAGGAGTCTTTAGTGTGGTTATTGTACGGTACATTTTGCTCGGTATATTATTTACTGATACGCCCTTTACTCGCGAAACAAGCAGGTATGTGTGTGTGTGTGTGTGTGTGTGTGTGTGTGTGTGTGTGTGTGTGTGTGTGTGTGTGTGTGTGTGTGTGTGTGTGTGTGTGTGTGTTTACAAAAAATTCAAAAAAAATTTACCTGATTTAAACAAAACTTGGTGAGAGGGTTGAGGGACGGTCCATGAGGACACTTATAGCTTTTCAGAACAGTATAGGTCAGAGGTCAAGGTCACAGGGTTCGGTAGAACGTTGACTCAGTAAAATCAGAGCAATCAGTTCTTATCCAGTACTGACCAACCCTGAGGGAAGGGCTGAGGGTAGGACAAGGAAGAAGTGACTCAAATTTGAGAACAATTAGTCAAAGATCAGAGTCAAAGAGAAAGGTTAAAGTTCGACTTGTGTGTGTGATTTTCAACAAAATAACTCGAGCAGTCTTTGTCCTATTTTGAATAATTTGGTGGAATGATTGAAGGTCAACCAGTGAGTAAAACTATTGTCTTTATAACAATAGGTAAATCAATGGTCAAGGTCACAGGATAAGGTCAACTTAAAGTTTTTATCCGACTTACATCAAACTTGTGAAACAGTTGCAGATAATGCAAAGCCAAAAAACATTCGATTTTAAGCATAATCAAAGTTCAAGTTCATAGGAAAAAGTTAAAACCCAGGGTTACAAGGCAAGGTTAACTCAAACAGCTTTGGTTTGATCCAAACTTAGTGGAAGATTTAAAGGTCAAGCAAGATCAAAGAGATTGATTTCTATGAACAGTCAGTTGATGGTCAAGGTTACAAGGCAAGGTCAAAGTTCGACCAGGGCGACTGTGTGTAAACTAAATATTTATAACAGTTTTGATCTGATTTGGATCACTCTTGGTGGATGAGTTGAAAATCACCTACTGTATGTGACCTATATTTGACCATTTTTTGAGAATAATAGGTCAGAGGTCATGGTCACATGACAAAGTCAACTTAAAGTTTTTATCTATCGTTTACTATAGTTTGTGGAAGGGTTCATGTTAAAGCAAGGATAGAGAGATCAGATTCTGAGAATAGTCAATGTAAGGTTAAGGTCACTAGGAAAGTGCAATGAAAAGGGTCATTGAGCAAAGTCCATTCAAACAGTGTTGCTCTGTACTGAACTTAAGTTGGTGGAAGTGTTAAGGTTTATGCAAGAATGAAGCACAGTCATTCGATTTTGAGAGTAATCTGTCGAAGGTCAAAGTCACAGGGCATAGTCATATATTTGGCCCGTAGACCATTTGGTGGTGATGGGTGTCGGACTCTCTCAGTACTCCTTGTTATTAGTACTGGCATATTGTGTTAGCATGATGACGATACTGCCAGAAACTTAAGTATTTTATGTTTTCAGTATTGCAGGTATTGACACTTTATAATGTACTGCACCGGTCGGCTTGCACAAGCTTGATATGGGCGGGCATATCTGTTATACACGCTACTTTCTACAGGTCTTGAAGGAAAGCTGGGGTACGAATGTCACTTCTGTCACTGGAGAATTGACCCGCCTGTATTCAGTACTTCATGCAAAGATATAGGGGTGGAAGAGTTTTGGAGTGTTGGTATAGAATTGTATGTAGAAAGCTGATCTGTTAGAAAGGGTTGTGTTTATATGTGAGAGTCTCTGTATGTCGTCGTGGGAAACTCGACCATGTGCGAACATGAGAGAACAAATGAAGGACATACTGCTGCGCTTTCTTAATATGACCATCCCAGCTGGGATCGAAGTCAGAACAAAAAGATCAGCAGATGCTCATGTTACCAACCCGACTACAGGAGCCTCCTCAATATCGGATAAATTTGGAGTAAAAACTTCATAGTTGATTCAGTGTGAATGCTAGAATAACCCAGAGACGGCGGTATATAGAAACGAGAAGACGAGAGACAGGACTAGACGAAGAGATGAAATTCCCGGATATGCTGGGCTGGGATGGAACAGGCTGACAGCAGTTGGTCAGAGTGGAGAAGGATGGGAGAGACCGTCAATCTGCAGTGGGCTGCTACAAATAGCTGTAGCTGAATATGACATCGGATCGTACAGATAGGAGGCACTGCTAAAAAAAGGTAATCCAAATCATCACTCATCATCAGCTTACAGTACTTCACAAGAGCGCAGTCTTGTAGTCATCTAATTAAAATACAAGTGGATTATTTTATCTGCGCTTGGTGGAAAAAGAAAATAATTTTGAGAGAGATTCATCTGACTAAACTGAAGTGTATGAAAGGCATATACACACCAGCACTTCAAACCTGCTGGTGTTTTTTGTGACGGTGCCACCACAACGTAAGCGGTGATACTGTGCGTCCAGGAAAACACACACACACACACACACACACACACACACACACACACACACACACACACACACAAGGATGAAACAACTACTCTCTCTCTCTCGCTGTATATATATATATATATATATATATATATATATATATATATATATATATATACATATATATATATATATAGATAGATAGATAGATAGATAGATAGATACCTATATATTTATATATATATATATATATATATATATATATATATATATATATACTTAATTATATGCAAGCAAACCTTTTGGTGCTCTCTTGCTTGTACAGTACATCTGGAGACTATCCGAAATACACAGTGCTATAGTGGTGCCCAGAATCTTATCAGTAAACTTTTGCAACATCTTTAAATAATGAATATTTCAATAACTGTACACGTTCGGTGGTCGAGTGATTACAACACCCCAGTCTGAGTGACGACATTGCATATGATCGATCCCCAGGAAGTAACTTGAGGTTTTTTGATCACGCAATCTCATCAAGAGGGTGCGGGTGTTGTGGACTGCAGAAGCATATCTTCAGGTCCCTACACCTCGAAGGGGATTGGATATTACCGATTAAAGCATATACATACTGTATAATGATTACATATTCCCATGTGGAGTAAGAAATATACTGACTTCTGTGACCGAAAATAATGTACAGTTATTCTGTGTAGTCACAATAACAACAACACCGATTTTGAGAAGTGGCAACAAGTAAGTAGCCAAGCATTAGAATTTCAGAAAGTTATATAGCATTACTTTCCTATCATATCTACAGATTCACTGGCGGAAGATGTTAGAATCTCTAGTGTAAAAAGTAACAGATGCTTAATCTATCTATCTATATACCTAGGCTGCTTCCCCCAAGGAAAGGGAGGTAGCCGAGACAGGACAACACACTCCCCATTTACTCATCCATTCAAACACATTCATTCGCATCTTTGCCCCAAAGGGGAGAAGGGACAGAACCTCACCGCACCACACCGCACAAGGGTCAACTGCGCAGTGCAATCAGTGACATCCGCAGCAGGGCCCGACAGCAGAGCTGGTTTATCCCTGCCACATCATAATAGACCCATCCCATTACCCGCACCTGACCTGACTAGCTAATCAGACCAAATGCGGGAGAATATCCTCTCAGGGCTGCGTCATCATTTATTCATTCACAATTCTCTCCATTTATTTCTGTTACGCACAGCCACTCTTCCTTGCTCAACAGACATCCCTCTCGCATCCAGTGCTCTCTTCACACTGTCCATCCATCCTACTCGTGGTCTTCCTCTCAGCCTTACACCTCTCACATCAGATCTAAATCTTTTTCACCAATCGCTCATTATCCATTCTCTTCATATGCCCAAACCATCACAACACCCTCTGCTCAACTCTACCAGCCATCTCCCGAACAACTCCAGTTCTCCTTCGCACTTCATCATTTCGCACTCGATCCATACGCGTCACTCCACACATACTCCTCAGACGCCTCATCTCCATTACATTCAAACTTTTCCTCTCTGCTACACCCATATTCCATGTTTCAGCCCCATGTAACGCAGTCGGTACCACAACACCCTCATACAGCATTCTCTTTACATCCATTCTAAGCGAACGACATCTAAACACTTTTTTCATTCCTCCCAACACCTTACCTACTTCATTCATTCTAAACTTCACTTCTGCATCTATTCTTCCATCCACAGCAACATGTGACCCTAAATATTTAAAACACTCTACCTCCTCAAGCAACTCACCATTCAAAACTATAATCATCCCCCTACCATCTACCAACCTCGTATACTCCATCACTTTACTTTTATTCTCATTTACTTTCAATTTCCTCCTTTCACACACCCTTCCAAATTCCTCTACCAACTGTCTCAATCTCTCCTCTGAATCAGCCACCAGTGCAATATCATCTGCAAACAGCAGCTGCTTCAGATTCCACTCTCCACCATCAACATTCATCAGACTCAGAGCTCCACCTAAAACTCTTGCATTCACCTCCCTTACAACACCATCCATATATATATATTAAACAACCAAGGCGACATCACACATCCCTGTCGCAGCCCCACTCTCACGGGAAACCAATCACTGACAGTATTTCCCACTCTTACACACGCTCTACTATTTACATAAAAACTTTTTACCCCATTTAATAACCTACCATCAAGTCCATTCAATCTTAAAACAGTCCACAAAGCCTCCCTATCAATTCTATCATACGCTTTCTCTAAATCCATGAATGCCCAAAACACATCCTTGCCTTTCGCTAAATACTTTTCACACACTTGTCTCACAGCGAACACCTGATCCACGCATCCCCTCTCCTAAAGCCACACTGCTCATCACCAATCACTCCCTCTGTACCCTCTCTAACTCTCATAATTAACACTCTACCATACACCTTACCTACAACACTCAACAGACTTATACCCCTAAAGCTAGTACATTCATATTTATCACCCTTGCCTTTATACAACGGAACCACACAAGCATTTGCCAAGTCAACTGGCACCATACCATTCACAAAGCACACATTCAACAATCTTACTAACCAGTCAACAATAGTCACTCCACCACCCTTCAGGCATTCCACAGCACACCCATCCATACCTTCAGCTTTCCCTGTTTTCATCTCCTTTACTGCCTTCTTCACTTCCTCCTTTGTGATCAAAGAATCATTCAAGTCTCCCAACACATTTATTCCTTGCACCCTTCCACCCGCCACAATCTCAGCCACCCTTTCCTCCTCTACATATAATATAAACTTCTGCATACAATTCCAGTTTTAATCTTTTGCCATTAGGGGACCAATTTTTTTAGTTATTTTAATTCATATGACTGACAACTCTGGTAATCTATTCTAGTTAATGTCAGACTATTTTAATCGCTGAGTGAGTCATAGGGGCCTGAGAGGTAACACTTTAATCATTTAGTCTCTCATGGTCGGAACAACGCTAGTATTTTATTCAAACTAACGCCAGGCGATTTTATTCAGATGAGAGTTTTGTCATTGGGGGCTGTGTGTTTTTTTTTTTTTTTTTTTTTTTATGGGTCCGACTCTGGGCATAGGCTTTACAGCCTGCTTTCAAGGCCCAGTAGTCCTCCTTCATCCTATACACCTTTACATGTCACCACTTTGGCGTTAACACCCACCGTTCATACTGAATACATGCTAGGGCTATCTCATACAGGACTTGTGCGTTGGTATTAGCGGGGGTATTTTTACGACATGTCGGCGGGTCTTCTGGTAGATCAGTAAAGTCTGTTTTTATTAAATTCAGATCCTTAAACTGTTCCCTGCCCCAGTGAGGATTTGAACCTGGGTCCGGTAGGACCGCATGTTTGGGACGAACCTCCTACAAAAAACTGTAAGTTTTTTTTTTTTTTTTTTTAAATGTCTGTGTAGCTTCATAGTACAACAGAAGTGAAGCCAGAGCAGAGAGAGGCGTTGCAGCTTTAAGTGGGCCAACCTGGGGTCATTACAGCATCTGCGGTAGTGGACGGCCTCCCTCCCAGCTAATGACCTCACGCCACCCTTTTTACCTCACTCCACCTCTCACCACCTGGCTTAGCTTACCTGGCCAACTTAAACTACTGTAAGGTCAGTAGATGTGGATAACATTAGCCGCAGTAAGCGAGTATGAATTTATGTAACTAAGTTTAGGCTAAATGAGGAGTATATATTACAGTACATCATTGAACATTTCTTAGAAGGATAATATTATATGTAGCTTGCCAGAATGTGTATTTGGAACTACGCCATTCTGCTTTGCATGTAATTACTGATATAACTACGCCACCCTGCTTTGCCAGTATATATTAACGCAACTACGCCACCCATCTTATTCCGCCCGCCTCTCACTACCTGGTTTTGTTTACCTGACCTGCCTAAGCCCCTCTAAGCCACTGTAAACAAGGATAATACCAGACGCGGCCAGCTAGTATGTAATAATGTAACACCGGAGAATAAAGCCTTGGAAGTTTAAGCTGTAGGAGGAATACATACGATACTGGACCACTGGAAGTCTGCAAGGCGAATTTAATAAGGATAATACCAAAAGCATATGATGTCTGTACTAGCCAGACAGATACGCGGATTTAAACTGTCAGGACACCAGAGAAAAACTCCATGAATAGACATTTTAACACGTTTAGTAACATGACGTATGTTTATTTTATTCCTGATTCGTCCAGAAAATTTTGCTGAATATTTTGAAGGAACTTAAAAGGGTTATTGAAGGCATCATCTAACACCTCCAAGTCGATAATTCTCCCCTGCACTAAGTAAAATCATGTGGGAGCCAGCAAGGTCAAACTGGAATAGACATCTTGACTCCGAAGGAATTGTCTCTTCGATGAATCCTTCTAAACCAGAGTAATGATAATACTAGAAGCATATCATGAATACACAGCCAGCCAACATGCATTAATGTGTCACTATGCTTATCGCCAGAGAATGAGCTTTTCAGAGTCAAGTTATAGTTAAAATGAATCTCTTAAAGTCTGTAAACATAAGCCCGGTAGCCAGAATACTTTATTTTAATATCCTTGTTATTACCGGAAGAGTTTTATTCAACTTAGGAAAAACACCGTAGGCTACTCGTAAATGGGTAAACGAAGGTTGTATATCATTCTCCAGTTCGAAAAATCTCTTCTAAGTGAAAAATATCGTTTGATGTCAGCATGAATAAAATAACATCAGCAAGAATAAAATAACAACGTCCTCCGGCTAAAGAGGTTAAACCTTTCTAAGTCAGTCATCAGACCTAAAACACAAGACTTCAAGAGAGTAAGCCAGTACAGTAAGCCATCGTATTAACGCCTTTAGCCAGAGAGCGTACTTTTTACCTGCCTCACAAGAAATGGTAAATGAAAGCAACGCAAACTTGTTTTGCTGTTGTTGTTGTTGTCGTTGTTGGTGTTGGTGTTGGTGGTGGTGGTGGTGGTGGTGGTGAAGGTGGAAGTTTTGAAACAACTTCACTGGACTTAAACTCAAATCTTATAGCACTCATTTTCACAAGGTATACTCTCTTGACCCCTCCTCACCTCCACCACAGTTCATCTCATCCATTTTTTTTTTTTTTTGACCCACAAGCCCATTTCTTTAGCCATTACACTTTTCCTTCATGGAACATATTATGACATAAACTTTCACTGCATTCAAAGCATTAATCCTACGTCACATATTTTCACAGGGCATACTTTGCTACTTCTGTCCCACCGCCACCATTATTTCCAGCCCTCCCCACCCATTCCTTTGCTCACCACACCAATTCCTCTCCCCTCCCCATTTGACGGTTTCTTGGCGCGACGCAAGGCACCGGATCGACGATCATGCTTGCTGCATTATTCTTGCTACATCCATACAGTTATATTCGGCGTAGAAGGAACTTTTCAAACCAAACACGTTAGAAATAGCCTACATAAACTCCTTCACTAAAAGAGGATCAGTTTACTCAAAGATCAGCAAAAGGGTCTGGAGGTTATTCGAACAAAACAGATGGGTTATTAGTCTTTTTAGATAGTTTCATTTGTTGTGGAGTTCACAGTATGTTACTGAAAAATCATTAAGTTCTTCTGCCGCTTATAAAGGTGATTTGTCAGTGTCCTTCAGTTTGCAGTTCCTATCGTATGGAATATATGGCAACTCGGATAGCCTATTCTGGATTACATCCCTGACAAAAATATTAAGAATTCCTTTAAGAACTGATAAAACATTACGGAAGTTGCTGAATACCAAAGAAAAACTATGAATTCTCCTGAAATTCAGGCCTAATGGAAAGTATATATATTGGCTTGATGTATTCGCTTTACATAACAAGAATAATATCAACAGCTTAATGCTTAGTCGTATTCTCATCACTTCATATCACACTTTTCCCTAGCTGTTTAGTTGCATATTACACCTGATTATTTTCTTGTATGTCATCTGTACTATCAAAGCAGCTGTGCCTTTTTGCGTGTGTGTACAAACTTCCAAGTCATCCTCTATGTGGAGTTTGAATGATGGGGGATGGGTAGGCTGGAGGCCGGATAGCTGGAATTGATGGGTGAAGTGGATGGGTGTGTGGGGTGAGATGGGTGGCGTGTGTGGGGTAGGTGGTTAGGTTGGTAGGTGAAGTGGGGTGGATGGGCAGGTAGGTGTGGTGGGCAGAATGGGTACGGTGGATGGGTGAGCAGGAAAGATGGGGTTGGTTGAGGGAAAATAGGTCTATGGGACTAATAGCTCCATGGTAGGAATGGGTCCATGGGGGAAATGGGCCCAAGTAGGAACATAGGTCCAATAGGTAAAAATAGGTCCATGGGAGAAAATAGGTCAATGTACAGGGCTGGTGATTCACCATGGGGCGAAAATAGATACATGAGGGAAAATAAGTCCTTGGCGGAAATTAGTGCAAGGAGCAAATATGTTCACAGTGGAAACAAGTCCACTGAGGGAAAGTAGGTCGATGGGGAAGATACAAATAGATCCATGTGAGAACTAGCATTATTGGAAAAATAGATACATGGTGAAAATAGGACCAAAGGGGAAATTAGACCCATGGGGAAATATTTTCAATGTGTGATCAGGTCCCTGGGGGAAACAAATGGGTGACACTTACGAGGTGTAGCTGCAGGTGGGTGTGTGTGTTGAATATCGACATAGATTGTATCAGTAATATACAAGTAAATACTAGGGTGTAACTAGCACATAAACCTGTCTCTGGATACACTACCCATGTATTAACCTTCCACCCACCTATTTTCCCCCACGGGACCTGCTCCCACACTGACAGATTCTCACCCACGGATATGGTTTGCCTTCTGGACGTATTTTAACCCTTGGACCTACTCCACATGGATATATTGCTTCAGCGATCTAATTTTGCCATGGACCTACTGTTGCTCATGGATGTATCTTCCATAAAACTGCCTATCCCCGGGCTCCTACGCTCCTCATGGGGCAACTTAGATTGGATGATGGATGGATGGATGGATGGAGCAATATTTCACCCGATGCAACTATTTTCCTGCTGAGATGCTATTCCCAAGGACTAATTTTCCACCACAAGCCCTCTTTTGGCCATTGACCTGTATTCCCTCCATTGACATATTTTCCCTCAGCACCTATATCTGCCATGGACCTAATTTCCCCCTTGGACCTGTTTTGCCGATGAACTTCTATTATTTAATATAGCTGTGTTCGTTCAGCCCATGAAGAAACACTGAATCCATACACGGGCCTGCTTTCTTCCATGTAGCGGTTTCTCTTGTAGATGTGTGTTTACCCATTGGACCTATGTAACTACTTGGGCCCACTTCCCTAAAGACATTCACCACAGACCTATTATCCCATATGGACCTGTTCTTACCATGGACCTGTTTTCCCGCTACACTCTGCCCACCCACACGCCCACCCACTTTGCCCATTCACCCGTCCACCCACTCAGCCTACCCACCCACCTGCCCACTCACTTTGCCCACCCACCCATCAACCCACTCAACCTACACACCCATCCTGTCCACACCATCCACTCCACCCCACCTACTCGCTCAGATAGTGAAGAACGCAACAGTAGTGTAATGTTAAGAGATAATATTACTTATTCCTTACAGATCAAGTTAGCGTAGAATATTGTTTTGTCTTTCTCTTCAGTATTTTCCATGAAACTTCCGTGGTAGATTTTTTGTGCTGCATAGTGGTCCTGCTTACTTTTTCCTGCAACTTTGGCTGGAGAATTTGGTGGGGGGGGGGGGAGCCTCCTTGCTTTGTTATCATTATCTTCATCTCATAGAATTAGATCTCATTGTCTATCCCCGAAAGGAATATTAGGTCTGTTGCTGTTCGCCATCCTTTATACTCCCTTACACTTTGCACACTCATCCTCACCTACCCACCCACCCATCCTGCCCACTCTCCCCATCCACTCACATAGCCAACTCTCCCCTGCCCATTCATCCAACATTACCATCCACCCTGCCCACCTGTCCAACTCACTCGCGCACTCCGCTCACCCATCCAGCCCACCCACACTCTCTTCCATCCAGCTCACTCACCGGCCCCACCCATCCCATCCACCCATCCCATCCGTTCACCCTACCCATCATCCCCACCTATCCATTCACTCAAACTGCCCCCACTCCCCACCCACCCAGCTTACCCTCCCTCTCACCCTGCTCACCTCCCACACCCCATCTACCCACATCTGCCCACCCTCCCCACCCATCCATTCACCCACATTGGCACCCCTCCCCACCCTCTCTGCTCATACTTCCTTCCCACCGTGCTCACACCCACCCACCCCACCCTGCCAACTCTACCCATCCCACTCACTTTATCTCCTCCCCCTGCGTACCTTGCCCACCTCGCCAACCCGGCCATCAAGCTTCATGATCACCTGCAAGGTTCCACACACACACACACACACACACACACACACACACACACACACACACACACACACACACACACACACACACACACACACACGCACATATAAATGCGCGTTCACGCGCTCGTCCGCTTGAGAGAGAGAGAGAGAGAGAGAGAGAGAGAGAGAGAGGCTTTCATAATGTAAATATGCAAAATAAATCGGTGGAGAAGAGTGCTACGAACTCTCTCTGGTATAAGACGAACCGAATTCCCTAGGATACTTAGCTGCGGAATGTCCAAAACTTAGGCCTTTAAACCTGTGGCTGCTTATTCACCCACTAGACTGGGATACAGGCCCCTCCATCATCGCGGTTGCATCAGCTGCATCTCCCAGATGCCTTCCTGGGTGTTCATTTTACCTAGCGAACCACAAAGGATGAATGAACACTTCAGCCACCGAGAGTATGGCCCAACATTACCATGAGAACCAGAAGAAGAAGGAGGAAGAGGAGGAGGAGGAGGAGGAGGAGGAGGAGGAGGAGGAGAAGGAGGAGGAGGAGGAGGAGAAGAAGAAGAAGAAGAAGTAGAAGACCTACCGGTATGCTGAATGCCTTTGGACATCACAAGACTCATTAATTTAGACAGACAGTTTTTGCCACGACGCAATCTTCCCCTTGAATTCGGTCAGTGTTAGTCGATGTCACATTCAAGTCCCCAGTTGTAGTGCTGGGTGAACAGGGATAAGGAGAAAACAGACTTTGTCCACGAGCCTGCCCGGCAGGACTACCACGTACTTACTGAAACTCTGGAGCATATGAGGATTAAGTGTGAATAATTCCGGTTTCACTTCACTATGATGACGTGTTTGTGATAATTTCTTGCTGCCCTACTAACGATTCTTGTGCGCTTAGGCAGACCTGTCGTAGGGAAGAAATTAGGCTATCCATTATTAATCTCTCCAGCCTGAAAGACATTTGTCAGCTGAATGAAATCGTCCGGAGGTAGCCAGAAATTATAAGACTTCTTTTGTATACAATTCTTACCATCAGTAGACGATTTCATTCTGCTTGGAAGATATTTTTCGAGCTGAAAATGTTAAACATAACCTCATTTAATCCTTACACAACCAGAGGTCATTACAAAGCTTTATATATCCCCTGGAGACAGTAAGAATAATAAGAGAGTAGAGGCGTCATCGTACTGAAGGAATTAAGAGTAATACTGATGGGGTATTGAAGGCAAAGCTGGGAAAAGGAAATGATGAGAAATAAGATAAATTGATATTCATAAGCATCAGGTTGTAGTGAAGGGGATGGAGGGAATATTTATAAGCATCAGGTGGAACTCAGACCCTTGTGACACTTCCCCGCCCCTCAGCGCCGCCTTCCACCACACCTGCTTGGCTCCTAAATTGGTTCAGGATGAGTGAGTCTGGAGGTCATCAGTGTGTGTGTGTGTGTGTGTGTGTGTGTGTGTGTGTGTGTGTGTGTGTGATCTTGCATGCCCGCGTGATTGCGTGCGTGCGTGTCTGTGCGTACGTGTGTGTGTGTGTGTGTGTGTGTGTGTGTGTGTGTGTGTGTGAGAGAGAGAGAGAGAGAGAGAGAGAGAGAGAGAGAGAGAGAGAGAGAGAGAGAGAGAATATTTGCACCAGTGCGAGTGTTTTTTGTATTTTCTTTGTATTCTTAATTTTATAAGTTCACCCGAGAAGATGAATATTCATATATTTTTAATAACTTCTTGTTCACCCGATGCTGTGTGTGTGTGTGTGTATATATATATATATATATATATATATATATATATATATATATACACACACACCGTATATACTGCATATACATATAAAGGAAATATATATCATTCAAAGAAAACTAGATTATTTGGAACCTCGTTGTTGTATAATAAATTATCTTATAGACACACTGTCCTACGCTAATGAGCGGGTGAGAACAGCATTTCGTTAGATGAGGAAAGTTTCCTCAACTCATTCACATTTAGAGTTTAACATGTTTCCAATGAAAAAAGCAAAACAAATTCGCCAACATGATGGCCAAACGTCCATTTTAGAGATGTATGGTGAGTTTTACGTCTCTCATTAACGTACCAAAAACAGCAGAGCCCATTAGCTTTTGGGTTCTACGGATAACCAGAACACCTCCCCTCTAATTTGTTCTCACTCGACCATTCTTTAACTCCTCTCGGAATCCCTTAAAACCGTGAAATAAACAAAGGTCTTAATGCGCTGGTGAGTGAGGAGTTTAGTGAGGTGAGCGGCGGCGTCTTTTACCTGGCGGCTACGAGAGACGTACACGGGGTCACATTACGGTCACAGATCCAGGTAGATTTGGGTCACAAGCCAGGCCATCCCAGGGGACCACCGCCTGTCAAAATGATGGGTCGTCGCCGGGCTGGAGGAGACGGGTCGAGGTTGGGTTTCATGATTATTCTTATTATTAATGATTTATATTTGCAGACGATGGGAGCATCCTCCATCCGCATATTCGATGTAACGATTACTTTCTTCAGATTGTTGACCAGTAGATGATGTCAAAGAATTGTTTCTTACGCCCCCAGGAAACCATTAAAAGTTAGGAAGGAGTTTCATAACCAACAAACTACCTGACAGAGTAGTGGGTAAAGGTATTCCAACAAGTTGTTGTCTATAAGGATTTAAGTCTGAGGCATGGCTTAGGTAAATTGTTTACATGATGCGGGTGGGAGTGGGAGACGGGTTGAGCTAGACCAGTGGTTCATAAATTTTTAACCAGGATCATCTCCAAGTCAGTCTGATACGCCCTCTTTAAAATTATTACCCCATTCACTTTCAGTTTCCTGTAAAAAGAGAAAAAGATAATGGCTGATCGTTTCCTCCCATTACTGACAGACAAACGACTGGCTAGGGCTGAACCACTGCACCAACTGGCAGTTATGAACAGTTGCCAGTTAGCACTAGTTACCATGCACGATTAAAAAAAAAAAAACAGGATGACGTTCTGGATACCCCCAAGAAGCCATTTCAATACCCCTGAGGGTATCTATCGAGGCACTACTTCAAGAACACCTGAGGTAGACGAAAAACAAGGTTGGGATGCAGGTGCTGAACTGGATATTTTGAGGGATGACGTGGAGAGGGTTGGAGGTATGAAAAGGAAATGGTCATGGTAAGGATATATATGATTCTGAAGGAAGACGCGAGTTGAGTTGCGTTGAATGTAAGGTTAGGTTGTTGGAGATTTGGTGGACAGATTGAGGGATGTAAGGACTTCGATGAGAAAACAGATATCAGTCACGAGTGGAAGGCGGGCTGAGGTAGATTATTAATGGCAAAGAAGATTGAGAGCTGAAACTAAAGTGGTGGTGTTGGTAAGGTCAGATATGTATGCAGATTGAGTGGGACAGGGTGGATGGGGTAGAGGATGAGGTACAGGGCATAGGAAAATTGGGGTAAGGGACAGGGGATAGAGTATAAGGAGTTAGATGGAAAAGCTGAGCGATAAGGCTGAAATACTGGTACAGTATTAGTTATAACTGACAGGTATAATATATGCATGAGAACTGGAAGGGATCAAACTAGGTTAAGATACACAGTGAGAAATGTACAGGCAGGTGACAGATGTAAGGAGTGCAGGGAGGAGTGAAAAAGGGCAGGGTAGATGTGTTCAGTACAAAGATAGGTAGGTAGATCTCGAAGGAGTATATGAAAATAAAGAATGATTTGGTGGGATAAAAAGATAGAGCTGGGGGGTAGGTGGGCTGGCGGTTTGGTGATAGTGGTGACGGGGATGGCGGCTAGCGGTGAGGAGTAATGAAGACGGATTTGAAACGGTTGGAGGGGCGAGGAGGGGGGAAGGAATGCGACCGACAAAAGGAGACGGGAGGAGAAAGGAACTAGAGGAAGAGAAAGATGGGAGGTGAAGGGGGAAGAGGAGGAGGGAGACAGAGAGAGGGAGAGGGAGAGGAAGGAGGAGAAAGATGGGGAAGGAGGGGGAAGAGCAGGAGGGTGATATGGTGAGGGGAGGGAAAGGGAGAAAAAAGTGTGTTTATGTAGTGAATGTAGGTTTTACAGAAAATTGTGTGTGTGTGTGTGTGTGTGTGTGTGTGTGTGTGTGTGTGTGTGTGTGTGTGTGTGTGTGTGTGTGTGTGTGTGTGTGTGTTAATAACGGGCAAGCACAAAGGAGCAGCATCACGCTTGAAAGATTAAGGGGTCTGGGTAAACATTATTAAGGAATGGGAGAGAAGATGTTTACTGAAGTGCTTACGGTACGCATGATAAAGCAAATAACAGAAAAGGCAGGGAAGGAAGGAAGGAAAGAAGGGGGGAAGATTGAAAGGAAAAGATGAGTTAATTAGGAGGGAAGAAGAGAAAGAAGGAATGCGAAATGAGGAACGGCGAAACTTAAGGAAAGATAATACGAGTAATAGGGAAAGAGGAAAAGAAGGTAGGTAGAAAGAAGAAATGAGTAAATTGCCTGGAAGAGTAATTAAAGAGGAAAATGATGGAAAGGACAAAAAGGAAAAGAAAATCATGGGAAGAAGAGAGGAAGAGAGGGAAAAGGGAAGGTGTGAGGGAGAAATGGTAGAGGAACCGAAACAAGAAGACAAAGAAGGGGTAGAGGAATAGACAGAGAAGGCGAATGAGAAAAAACAAATGATGAAAGGGAGGGAAGAGAAAATGAAGGCATGAGAGAGGAAAGCAAAAGATTGCAAGAAGAAAAAAATATCAGCCCATCAAGCAATTCCCTACTGTCTCATTGGGAGCGTAGGGATCCGGGGCTGGAGTGTTTCATCCAAGCAATTTTTTTTTTTTTTTGAGGTTGACTAATCGCTTGTTCCTGATCGACATTATGGGAGCAAAAACCCCTACTAAACCTTGGAACCGATACGGCTGGAGAGACATAACCCATTAGATCACAAAAAAGAAGAAACACGGAAGGATTATAAAGTAATGAGAAGCGGTGCCAAGGCACAGCATACCCGTCCCCGGCGGTCATTTTAGTGCTGTCGTATAAACACAATAGGATATCTAGTCAAAGATGTCACATATAAAATATGGAGTACATAGGGTGAAAATTGACGATTTTATCATATTTGGAATTTTAGGCCCGGCCCACCTAACACTGACTCCCCTACCGCTATGTGAGGGGTGACCCCCCTGATGCAGTGAGGCATGCTATAAGACGGAAATTTGAAAGATGCACCTTAGGTTTTTGTTTCATGTCGATATGACGAATTTGAAAGGAGTTATGGCTAAAAAACTATTTTTTACCAGTACCGATATTTTTTTTTAGCATTTTTGGGGGCCTTCAGCCTGGACCTTGGCTCATTTTGGGGCAAAATCTAATCAGGTGATCAGAAGGTCATGGCTCATTATACCTGTAATTTTGGTCAAAATCGCACCAGTAGTTTTCGCGTAAAGTTGTTAACAGACATGCTGACAGACAGACAAACAAACATGCAAACCGAGTGAAAACAATACCCATCCCCTAGCCCCTCCGGGGAGGGGACGGGTAATGAATGCTAGATGGAGAGAAAAAGGAAGAATAAACAGATGGAGGAGAAGTAGTGAGCGGTAGGAGAGCAGAACGTAGGAAATGGGATATGACCATTGGAAAAGCAAATAAAAAAGAAGAAAGAGAAGGAAAGAAATAGTTAGCCAGTGAGGAATTCAGGACTGGAATAAGGGTAGAAAATGGAAGACAGGAAGAACTGACAGAGGGATGAAAAGGAATGAAGGGATGAAGGACGAGAGGAAAGTAGGGGAGGAAAAGTAACAGGGAAGAAATGAAGGGAGGGAATGATGGCGAGAAAGGAAAGAGGAGAGGAAGGAGGAAAGGAAAGAGGCGGGGAAGAATGGACGGGAGGAAGGAAGGGAGAGATGGACGGGAGGAAGGAAGGGAGGAATGGAGAGAAGGAAGGAAAACAGGAGGGAGGAAGGGAAGGAGGAGGTCAGGGAGGAGGGTAAGGAGGGAAGTAAGGAGGGCAGAGAGCAAGGCATCTATTGGTTCTTTCTGGATTATTTGCTGTTGTGGGGGAATATATCACGAGATCAAGGGAAGGATGATAAACTAGATGGCTCTCTCTTTTCTCCTTCACACACACACACACACACACACGCACACACACACGCACACACACACACACACGAGTGAGTGCGTACACACACAGATACACACAGAGAGATGTACAGATTATTATTTTTTTTTACATCTCCGACTCTGGCCAAAGGCGTCAGGGCCTATCCCCAAGTCCCAGAATTCCTCCTTGGGGCCCAGTAGTCCTCCTACACCTCCACATGTCACCACTTCGGCGCTGACACCCACCGTCCATATTGAATACATGCTAGGCCTGTCTCATACAGGACTGGTATTACTGGGGGTATTTTTACGACATGTCGGCGGGTCATCTAGTAGATCAGTAAAGTCTTCAATTATGAAATTCAAATCCATAAACTGTTCCCTGTCCCAGCCGGGATTCGAACCTGGGTCCATTAGGACTGCAGGGCACCTCTCTACCGATTCAGCCACCGCCTTCCCCATACGCACAATCACACACAGGAATAAATACAATCATATACACACACGCCACACACACACACACACACACACACACACACACACACACACACACACACACACACACACACACACACTCTCTCTCTCTCTCTCTCTCTCTCTAGTTACTTCATCCAAAACCGTCACGAAAAAAAAAAAATGCTTGTAATAAAGGATGATTGGAAACATACACCAGACAATCGTAACCAGTTAAGGAAATTACCAAAAGAAAAAGAAAAATGAGGAACGAGGAATGGAAGAAGATGGAGAGAAAGAGAGAGAAAAGAGTGAGAGGATGAGAGGAAGGGAAGGAGACAGGACTAGTCTGAAATGAGGAATGGCAGGAAATGTAAGGTAGTATCTGATCATGGTTGGAGGGAAAAGAAGAAAAGAGGAGGGAGGAAGAAGTGGGGTGGGCAAGAAAGAGGAAAGTGGGAGGTAGGAAAAAGGGGAGAAGGGAGAAGGGAGATATGGACGAAGGAGAGAGGGAGGGAGATAAGGAAAAAAGCAGGAAGGGACAAGAGAAATATAAAGGTAAAGGAAAGAAGGAAAGGAGTGATGGAGGAGGAAGAAAAGGGAGGAAGAGAGGGAGGCAGTGAGGGAGAAATGTGACAGAATGGTAAAAATGGAGGAAGGAAAGCGGGGAGGGAGTGACGAAGGGTGAGAGAGAAGCAGCCTCAAAGGAGTAACACAAGATCAAGTTTATTTCAATGGTAACGGTAAATTTATCATTTGTACCATTCATTTTCTTGCTCTCCAAATTAACAAATTAAATCTGTAGCAGAGCAAACACAGCACAACTTACAGCCGTATGCATAACTCTTCAGGGAGAGGACGTCATTTGCGCTTTATTCTTGCTTCTACCAGACGATTTTTATCAGTTGCAGAGCAGATCTCATGTACTGAAGGTGTTTTCGAAAGCTCTTCTTTAACCTCTAGTTCGAAAGTATTCTCTAAGCTGAATAAAATAGTCTGGTAGGCGTTTAAACTAAATTTAAAGTATGTCATCCTGCTGAGCAAGTCAAAACTGAAATGACGAAGGGGTATGCTGGATCTTAATTTCTGGCGGTCATCTGCAACAGCTGTGCGTATAAGGTGTTGCCAGCCTGCATGCCACGCTATAGAGCACCTACTACAGTTCTGTGAGTATAGGTGGTAGAGAACCCAGACACGCATCACTCTGACTACGGCTTTGATTGAGGAGTAAGAGCTGGCAACTGATGAACACTACCATCTCGGTTTTAAGAGGACGATCGTAATTCTCAATTACATACTCCTGCAACCCAAACCAAGATACCCTTATGTTGGTGATGCTTAATATGATGATGATGATGATGATGATGATGATGATGATGATGATAAACCTAAATTATCACGGTTTGACGATGATAAAATGATGAAGACGAGGAAGATGGTGGTGAAGTACAGGTGTATGGTGTAGGTTCCTTTTCTCTACCCCCACCTGCCGCACCTCCCTTCCACACAATCTGTCTCCCTAGCCCTTCCTCATCTCCCTTGGGTAAGGCGATGGACACGCTCTAGCCGAGTCAAAATGATGATGATAATGATGACTAGAACTACCCTGAACTGACGATAATGATGATATGGTAATGCTAATGGTATGACACTGATGATGCCAGTGGTGATAAAATATTAATAAACGACGATGAGTACGGCGATAATATTAATGTTGTTGACGATAATCATAATAAACACTGGCTGATGATGACGATGATAAACCTGATAATGACGCTAATGATAAGAATGATAAGGATGATGGCCCACGGGCGATCCCACATGGTGCAGAAATTAACAGCATTCCAAGATCTTTCACCCCTTCATTACGATGCGTCTATTAATACTCTGCTCTTGCTGCTTTCAGAGGCTTTTATTCAGCTTAACAAGAGCCATTCGCACTCCCGGGTTACATATAGACCCTTCACTACAAGGGGTAATTCTAAAGTTGAATGAAATTATATCACTTTAACAAAACAAACAGACAGTTAAACAAACCAGACATCTTTGTAGTGAAGGGATTAAGGCCCCACAATGAGACTCTCTCTCTCTCTCTCTCTCTCTCTCTCTCTCTCTCTCTCTCTCTCTCTCTCTCTCTCTCTCTCTCTCTCTCTCTCTCTCTCTCTCTTTCTCTCTCTCTCTCTCTCTCTCTCTCTCTCTCTCTCTCTCTCTCTCTCTCTCTCTCTCTCTCTCTCTCTCTCTCTCTCTCTCTCGTTTACAGTGTTTACGGGAAGAGAGGAGGTTCACTCAAACGGTTCAGCGGGTGGAAAAGAAAATAGCAGCAAGAAAAGAATTGTACGATGTAGTTTGGATGAAGCTGATGGTGTTGGAATTGGGTTACATTGTTGCCTTATATTCCAGGCATGCCAGGTGTGTGTGTGTGTGTGTGTGTGTGTGTGTGTGTGTGTGTGTGTGTGTGTATCCTTTCGTATGTTTAAGGAAGAAATCAGCTGACCTTTTCCCTCCCCTCCAGGTATCCCTCACTATCTGCCTTTCCTTCCTGGGGCAGGGAGATAGACACGCTTATTACTGCGCTGCGATGGCCGCCCTGATACTGGGCTCAATTACTCAAAGACAACGCATCTCAAATTATTATCGCGTGACAGAGTGGAGAACTGTTTATGTGGGGGCGGAGGAAGGGAGGGCTGTTTGTAAAGTTTTGGAATGCTGTTAACCATCTTTATGCCATTACTATTTTTTTTTTTTTTTATACTTACGGTTTTGGGGATGTTTTTCATCTTGGGAGATATATACTCTGTTTTATTTTAGGGGTTTGATATAGCCTTCTTTAATCTATCCACTGCCAGGAAACACTCTTTAGTAAATTGTCTGGTGCCGGGAAGAACAAAGTATATCATGGCGTCACCGTACCGAGGATGTTCTGCATGATTTTGCCGGGTGTTTAACGGGGGTAAGGGAGGGTTGATTGATTTGGGAGGTGGTCTGTGAGGGGTGGGGGGAGTGAGGTTGGAAGCTTTCGAAGGCTGTCTAAGGGGGTTAATGATTTAGAGGCTGTTTAAGGGGAGAATGGAGATTTTTTTGAGCTACTATAAGTGTGAAGTAGAGGTTTTGAAAAACAGTTTATGCGGCCTTGGAGGTTTTTAGAAAGCTATTTAAGGGAGGGAGGGAATTTCTGGGATGCTGTCTGTTGGGGGATTGGAAGTTTGGGGGTTTTAGCTTAATGAACGACAGGCGAACTTTTCTTTGGTGAATAGTCTTCTGGCGGTAGGAGGATAAAAAATTATAAAGGTTTCTTTGCGGTGAAGGAGATAATGGAGACTGTTTATAATCCTTTCAGCATTTTGATTTGGTGTTTCAGTGTGCGATAATTGTTGTCTGATATGGTTTTTGACGTAGATTTCTCTGCACTAATTTATTTGTGCACCTGCAGCAAGGTCATCGAGGGGATTGTCTAAGGAAAAGCAAAATTTCAGTTTACTCTCGTGACAGCCTAATGTATAGAGAGAGTGTGCGTCTCTGTTTACTCCAGATTATAACAAACTTAATAAATGGTACAAGCTGTGGAATTATTTTAAGGGATAACCTGGTTCAGAATCAAGGGTTGAGTTGTGTTGACTAACAATGTCTCTCAGTACCTCATAGTGTAAAAGCACTTCATACCTGGCAAGTGTCTGAGATGATGTATGAGTAATTTTAACCTGAAATAAACATAATTCGTGATTCGCAATTTGTACGCAAATGAATCTAGACTAACGTCTTCCTTTTGAAGAATTTGTAAGGCTACAATAGTCAGAGAGGAAGGAGGGCGCAGCCTCCAGGGAGGGAATATGTTATTGTCAGCTGACATGTGGAGCCCCAGTTCCCTGAGGAGTCACCGTCACGCTCAGAGGCGGACCTTTTGACCTGAGCGGCCGTATATATCTCGGGGCTGTGTACGAAGTTGTTCATTCTACCTCAGCAGAAGCAGCTGACACCGGCATGCTGCACCTTATCCTCTGTTCCTGTCTCCTGGCCCTGTGTGCCGCCGAGGGGTATGACACCCCTACGCCCACTTGCGTGCCCTATCATGAAACCATCGTCGTCACCAGGACCGTAGTGGACAGTCACCTGGCGTGGGCCACTGAGTATGACCTGGCGTACAACCATCGTACAGTTGATGTCAGTAAAGTCCTCTTCCTCACATCCACGGTGACTGAGACAGTGCAACATACTGAATACCTTAATCCAGAGATCATCACCCGCGTCAGTTACTTAACGTCCACCGCATATCAAACTCAGTACGAGACATCGCTGGCCACTGACGTTGCTACAGTGACCAGTCTGGTGCTGGCCACAGCGCTGGACGTGGAGGAGCTGACCATCACACAGACAGCTGTTGTGCCTCAGCCAGTTACCCAGACTCTGACAGTCAGCAGTGTGGTAACGTCTGTCAAAACTGTCACTGAGACAGAATTTTACAGTTCCTTCATTACCAAGACGACACAGAAGCCGTTTATCCTTACCGAAACCAGCTACAAGACCATGTTCCAACTGACAACCCAGACTGTAACCACCATAAGCAGCAGAACTATCGAAGCGACCATCACCGTCACTGATCGCCAGTACGTCACCAAATGTGAGAACCCTAGGATCACCTACGGACACTGACACCTGGGCTTGTCACCCGTTGGCTTCCTGGTCGCGTCCAGACAACCATCCTAGTGTGCAGCCACTTTAGACATATCTACTACAGTTCCTCAAATGAGTGTATTTATGTACAAAATAAAGGTCATGTCTTCACTCTCACAGCAGTGGCTTGTGGCTTGATACCTTGTCAAATAATATTGTACGAGATCGTGCATCAGTATGACAATGAGTTTTGTAAGTTAATAAATTCCAATTCTGTGTCATCGTTTGTCTTTTTAACAGGTTAACAAATAACGAAGGATAAACTGATATTAGAGCAGGTATGGTCGTGTATATTTGATCTGTGTACAGTTCCAGCACTGTATCAAAAGTACTACCGGTACTTAAAAAGACTAGTAAAAAGAGAAAAAGCTCTTAGTTATGAAAATGAAATTAGTAAATATGATTAATCAAACGAACCATGTGAGAATGACTGTCTTATCTGTATTTTATTGATGAATATTTATTAATGAAACTCTGCAACACAGCAGAGTAGAAAAAAAGAAAGAAAAAAGGAATGTTCTGCTTTTCCTGAGAGAGGGACATCTTTAACTGACTCACACATAATCTTCCCAAAGGCAAGCTAAAATTCATCTTCCATTAAAGCAGACAGTAAAGAATAGCTTTTGATTAATACACTGTTCAACCCATTTCTTAGGTCATCAGGGTTGGGATGATGATGATGATGTTGATGATGATGAAGATGATGACTACTCAGTCTTCTCAATCATTTTTTTTTTTTATGTGCGTGTTGACTGAATGCTAGAAACTTAAAACAAAAAAGTTCCCAGAAACGTTCTAATAGTGAACCTGTCAATAACTGATAGCTCTTGTGACTTACTGAGATTACAGTCCACAGCTATACCCGCTTTACTCTAACTTGGCCTAAAGTTGTCATCTCTCCATCATGAATGCCCAGTTATAACACCGAAGTAGCTCTGGAATATACTGCTAATCAGCAAGAGGTGCTAAAGAGAAGTTGTAGAGCCAAAGTATTGTCTTCTTCTGTCGCTGATTTATGAGAAACAAGTTAAAAAAGGATGCAAATCCGGGTCAAGTTAAGACAAAAGCAATAGGCTATAACTACCAAGAGAACTGCAATGCTACAGAGGTAAAGAGGTGTGCTCGTATAACTCTCCACACGATATTAACGAACCAAAATAATTAGGCGTATTCTTAATGGAATAAGAGGTTGTGTAGCACCTCTTTCTTAGAGATTTATTTTGCATATTATATCTTGATATTCTCGTGCATGCATTTGTGTGACATCGATATAGTTTTGCACTAATTTCATAGTAGAGGATATCACTGTGTAATGTACAAATAATTAGTCATCAGCGTCCATAGTAAGTAAATTCAATATTTCCTTACTGTACCATAGTCAAAAATGCCCTTCCCCCCACACACACACACAAAAAAAAAAGGAAAGTGCATTCGCAAAGATTAAGATATTTGTTTGTTTTCAAGTAATCCACCAGATGTTAGCCACACCACCACAACACAAACTTAACTCGAGCAGCATGATAAAGGTGGTAGGCGAAGAACTTGCAGTACTATCCTATACTGAGGGACCGAAGTTATAATTATTCAGGCTATTGGCTCCTGACTGTCATTCGTGGGACAATATAAACGTCAGAGGTAGTTTGCCTACAATACACTTTACAGTGCGAATTTAGTAGAAGTGAAGAAACTTAACACGCTGCAGTGTCATCATGGATTTCACAAATGACTGTCAGAATTTAAGGTGTTGGCTGCACCTTCGTGATCTCTTAAGAATACCACTATGCTGCTGCTGCTGCTGCTGCTGTCACTTTAGACCTGGACAATGGAATCTTTGCCTTAGACCGGCACGATACAAAACAGATCGTACACACAAAGCCTTTCTCTCTCTCTCTCCCTCTCTCTCTCTCTCTCTCTCTCTCTCTCTCACACACACACACACACACACACACACACACACACACACACACACACACACACACACATCCCCTGACAATTTCAAACTCATCAATTTCGTTCTATACGATATCTCATTAAAATTCCAGGTAGCAGCTGAGGTAGGCCTATGTCCCAGGTGAGGTGGAGGGATGAGAATTCCGCACCTGTATTTATAAAGGATCTGAACCACTTTCACGATAAACAAGTCTCCACACCAAGGAAATCCCGTATTGCCTAAAGTGATATTGTTTTGTAATATTTCTTCACGTTGTTAATTTGCTTATATATTATTTGAGCATTTGAAAGCTCTGTGGAATGAAATATAAATCATAAATATAAGCAGCTTTAGCAAAAAGAAAACAAAATTAGGCTTAATCCCCGATAATGAGTGTTTTGGGCATGTCAAATCTCACTTTAAGTCCTAACTTACTTTAACCTCTTCTCATTTTAGTTCCTTCTCATTTTAATTCCTTCTCAGTTTAACTTCTCATTTTAAAGCCTTTCCACTTTAATTCTTTCTCACTTTAACGCCTTCTTACTTTAACGTCTTATTTTATCGCCTTCTCACTTTTACGCCTTCTCACTTTAACTCCTTCTCACTTTAACTCCTTCTCACTTTAACTCGTGTCTCATTTTAACTCGTGTCTAACTTTAACTCCTGTCTCATTTTAACTTCTCTCGCTTTAATTCCTGCCTCACTTTAGCTCGTGCCTCACTTAAATCCTTCTCACATTACCTCCTTCTCATTTTAACTCGTGTTTCACTTTAACGCCTGCCTCCCTTTAGCTCCTACCTCACTTAAATCCTCCTCACTTTGACTCTTGCCTCACATTAATAGCGGGGCAGCGAAGTGCAAAATCGTTCAGTGGTGATACAACCATGAATTTTTGCGTATTGCTCACCTTTAGGCTGCTTATTAAGAAATTAACGTTAGCCAAACGAAAATCCAATATGGCCGCCATTTTTCCAAATGGCCACCAAATTATGGCTACTGGATGCAATAATCTTCGTATAATAAAAACAAACTGTCCAATATTAATCTTTGAGGGGCCAATTCCTGTGTTTTGAAACATGGAGATTCTATTTTAGTAACATCTGGGTTTGTAGGATGGAATTACTCATCATTTTTGGAAGGTTTAAGACATTTTATGTCTCAATTGCCTAATATTTTACTTGATTATTCAGTTTTCATGGTAAGTAGGTATCTTGATGCATCGTTGTGTATTTATTGAACCTTAAAACTGGCACACACAGCTACAAAGTACAGTACAGCTCGGACCAAACCGATAGCATTTGGATCTTCCATGGTATTCGGTCTTACATCCGCATTTCGTCAGCTGTTGGCAACACTTTGCAATAGGTTGGAGAGTCGTCCAGCAAACCTTCCATCCCTCGCCATGCTTTGTCCACCCCCAGTCACTAGGATTCAGGTACCGTGGCCTACATGCAGTTGCCTGACTCCATAGTCATCCTGCCTGGAAGGCACTATGTTTTGCACGTTCAGGTAGGGCATCTTGAGCTGGTGGAATAGAGTTGTATGTCCGTTGCTTTCTTGTAAACAGGTCCAGTCGTGTCTCGTTAACTCCTACAGCAGTACTGGACCTGTCAGACTACATACTTCTGCAAAGACTGCATATCAGTGTCATCAATGACTGGTGGATGTTGGCTAAGTTTCGAGAAGACGACTGTGGCCTGATCATATACATTCCAAGTGTACCAAGCAGACTTCTTTCCTTTGCCTCGAAATGCTGACACTGCATCACAACCACTAAAAGCATAGAAGAACAGGATTCCTCTTGTTTTTTCTAGCCCACGTACAGAGCAGATCTCATGAAAGGGGATCCATTTCAGATTTCGTCCCTGACCAAAGTCAATCCACAATTTTGCAAGATCTAGCTCTTTCAGGGATGAAAACACGATACTGCTATGACAATAACATCTGTGTCATTTGCTTTAATCTTCAATACCTTGCTAACATTTAGTACTGAATCTTTTGCTTTTTTTTTTTTATGTGCTCGACTCTGGACGTAGGCTTCACAGCCTGCTCCCAGGGCCCAGTAGTCCTCCTACATGTCACCACTTCGGCATTAACACCCACCGTCCATATCGAATACATGCTAGGGCTGTCTCATACAGGACTGGTTTATTGGTATTAGCAGGGGTAATTTTATGACTTGTTGGCGGGTCTTCTGGTAGATTGGTAAAGTCTACTTTACGTGAAATTCAAATCCTTAAACTGTTCCCTGACCCAGCGGGGATTTGAACTTAGGTCCGGTAGCACCGCAGGCCACCTCTCTACCGATTGAGCCATCGCCTCCCCCAGTGCACAAACATTCGTGTATCTACCTCTTCATGAGATACATTGTTTAGACACATTGCTTGATTGGACTGTGCATTGTCCCCTTTGGTCAAAACGATCGTACATGTTGTCTGGACGCGAGCAGTTTTGTCTGATAGAATATGAAAGAGCTCCGTTTTGTTGGCGTTGTCTCGCAGAAAGTTGTGCCAATTTACAGGGTGTTTTGATGAAGTCTGTCACGCTTCTCATTCCCTGCCCTCTCTTTGTTCTTGCCTAGCCTTCAGACTGGATGGAATGTAAACAAAAACTACATCTGAGAGCTTGTACTTCGTGGCATAAGCCTTTACTGCAGGAGTAACATCTTGTATACTGAACTCCTGAACAAGCCGGCTCACTTCAGACCAGGAAACATCCATCTTTTGAGTGAGGCCAATGACATGCTGACCGAAAGTTTTTGATGCTCGTGGTGCCAAGACATTCAATAATGCTGAGCCATCGATGACAATAGCATCTGCCACTGGTTCAAGACCTGGCATCTTGACTTGGGATTCAAGGATCTCAGCCAGTTGAGATTTCTTGGTTACATGAAGCTGTCCATTGCCACTCAGAGAGGCAGGGAATGAATTGTTTTCATGATGAAAGAATTCTGTTAAATCATACTCCCTTCTTTGACAAGAGATGAAAAACTGAGAGAAAAGATAGAAGTCTTCCTTCAGTGTCTTTTAAGTAGAACTGCTTGAATGTGCTTCTGTTTTGAAGAAGTCACCTTTATTCTTCTTAAGTGGCTGGTAAAATATGCATTGAACCTCGGATTCAAGTGCTTTCATGAATGCGTGACAATGACTTGCAGCTTTCTCCTAGTGAGTGGCTATTAACGCAGCACTGTCAGGATTGGCAATGTCCCTTGTGTCAAGGGTAAGGTCATCAGACTCTTCCTGAAAAGGATTACCAAACGCCTGTATAACAGTGGTTAGCTTTTCTACTTTCTCAGCAAATACCTTTTGAGCCTTTTGTGTCTGATCATGATGATCACTATGTCGAGCTTCATTCTTGACATCTGATGATTTCTCATACTCCTGAACAAGCCGACTCACTTCAGGCCCAGCAACCATCCATCTTTTGGGTGAGGCCAATGGCTTCTCCATCGCCCTTTATAACAGCATTTGCTTGTTCAAGGCTTTTTCTGTTGCCATGGCTGAGAAGAGTCTGATTTGTGGACAACAGTGTTTCCTGCAGAGAACTCTTTAGCCACATCTGGGTGTTGCTCTTCCAGTGATAACATGTCTCTGAGGTGTACAGAAAGCCAGCGAGCATCATTCACATTGTTGTTGGCAAAGAAATACGGTATCAGCTATGTGAGGGCTTCACACCAAAATTTGCTTCTCTGAACGACTGAACTAGCGCAAAGATGGACAATTCCATTGTCAACACCGGGTACCATAACCGAAACTGGGGACTCTGCTGTTTGCATATTCCACAAGAGTCTTCCAGATTCAACAAATCAGTTGTCTTCTCGACATCCTCAAATGTGTATTCCTCATAAACTTCCGTCAAGAGCTTGTAAAGACGACAGGCTGTCATCTGGTGTGCCTGACTTCCTTTTGTGACACTAGAGACTGACAAGAACGAATCTGCTGCACCTTGAGATGCAACACCAGACTCAACGAGAGCACCTGTCCACCCACTACCCTGAAGTGTTTCCATGGACTTCAGGACAGCTATCTCTATATGCAGACCACCAAACAAAACATGAAAACAAACTGCTCCTCACCATAGAACTCTGGCCACTGCCACTGAAACTGCTTAGCTACTGCATAAATTGGCTGGTCTGCAGTTATGACAGGTACTTGTCCTGGATCAAGCAAATCCACTGTTTCCTTAATTTTTGCCACCACATGTTTTATTGTAGCCACAGAATGAGCTTCATCTCTAAGTAGAGGCAGCAAAGATGTGATGCTTACTTCACACTGTGATTTTTTTTTTTTTTTTTTTTTTTTTGATGCATGGTAGGAGGACCATGTCACACGTACAGAGTCATTCACTTCTTCAGTGACTCTCACCCTTTCAAGCCATTCATAATCATGTGTCAAGACTGGTTTGCATAAAGTGAGTGTTGGGGAGACATTTGGATACACAGTAACAGGAGGTCTAGGAGTCTTCAGTGCAGTGAGCTGGAGGAATATTAGTGAATTACCCGGGAATCTCTGGGGATGTTTTTATCTTACCACCTTGAATTTGCAGTGGTGAGCGTAACTGACCTTTGTTATCTGAGCTGGGATGTTGGAAAACGGAAATGCTTGTCCCATGGAACATGTCTGTGCTGTCGCGGAAGTTGAATTACGGTCAGTGTTGTTCATGGCATCTGTTGTGAATAACCATTTCCTTGACAGGAAGGCATACTACATCATCTTCAACCTACCTGGTGATCACAGCATCCCCTAATTGTGCTGATATTTCTAAGCATCCTGTCATATGAAACACTAAGGCCACTGTCATGCAACATTACATTTCAATGAGATGTTTCTTTCTGGTCTTTGCAAACAATTCCTGTGACATGCTGTTGCTGCTTTGATCCTAACATGACAGTTATACTGGAGTAATTGGGCCATAGCAATAGCTGTTTTGCATCCACCAAAATGCAACTGTGATTTAATGTCTGATAAGTGTTCAGTCATGCAGATAAATTGGAGAAGTGTTGTAGGGCACTGATTCAAGACATCCTGTTTGTAAACGTCCATCAAATTTGGACTTGTGACCGAGCATGCGACTGGGTATGACCTTTGCAGCTTCAGGAAGAAGTATCACTTCATTGTAGTCACCAGCATTGCCTAAAACAAAACCAGCATCTTTATGAAAGGCAAGGAGAACATCTCGCCCATTGTGATGAGCTTCTAGTTCAGGCATTTGTGTCAATAATTTGTCTTTCAGCCTGGAGAGTTGACATTTTGGCCCTTCAATCCCAATTGCTCAAGTCGCTGTTTATACAGTGTAGTCAGCTTTGCTAGCTTGAATATTACTGGTTCAGTACCCCCCACCAACAGATTTTGTTTCATTTATATATGTAACTAGTTCAGAAAATGCTATAGCATTGACCGGACAAAGGACTTGGTAATGAGTACATGGAATGTAAGAGGAGCTAATGATGAGGTGAAAGAGAGAGAGATTGTCCAGGTGCTTGAGGGTGCGAAAGTGGATGTATGTGGAATAACTGAAACAAAATGGAGAGGAGAAAGTGTGAGAGAATGGGAGTATGGATGGGGTATATGTGCAGGAGTAGGTGAGAATGAGAGGGCAAAGGAAGGAGTATGTATAGTTGTGAGTAAAAGATGGAAGAGGAGCATAAGACAGTATGGATCAGTTGGGTCAAGGATTGTGTGGGTAAAGTTGAAAGTTGGAATACAAATGTGGGCGATTGTGTGTGTGTATGAACCAACGCAAGATCGTGCTAGAAGAGTGAGAGAAGAGTTCTGGACAAATGTGGAAGTGTGCATGGAAAAGTTTGGAAGGAATGAGAGAGTGTTTTTGATTGGTGATATGAATGGTAAAGTTGGGAATGTGAAGGTGGATGGAATAGTTGGTGAGTGGGGTGTGCCTGCTGAGATAGATGAGAATGGGAGTGCGTTAGTGGACATTTGTGCTGGGAGGGGGTTGGTGATAGCCAATACCCTTTTCAGGCATAAAATGATCCACAGGTATACATGGCGAGTGATGAGAAGGGTGGGTGGTGAACTGAATGAAAGGGAGGCAATGATTGATTATGTGTGTGTGGATGAAAGGATGCGAAGATGTGTAAAGGATGCAAGAGTGTATAGAGGTTGGGGGAGTGGACTTTCTAACCACTACTTGGTGGTGGCCAGAATTAGAATGCAAGTGAGATGGAGGAATAGAAGAAGGGAAAGACGAGAGGAAGGAGTAGTTGCAAGGAGAGTGGAAAGGTTACAAGAGGATGAGAAAAAGGCAGAGTATAAGAGAGAAGTGGAGGAACGATTGGGCAAATATGAATTGGAGCAGATGGGAGACGTGGAAGGTGTGTGTAAGATATTTAGAGAAGAAATATGTGCAGCATGTGATGTGGTGTGTGGAAGGAAGAGAAGACGGAGGGGGGTGCAAGGAACAGCGTGGTGGACTGAAGAGGTGAAACAGGCTGTGGCACAAAAGAAGAAAGCATACAATGAACTGACGAGAAATAGGGGCGTGGAAGAAGTTGAGAGGCGGAGGAGAGAGTTATATGTGGAAAGAAAGAGAGAGGTGAAAAGATTAGTAAGAGAGAGTAAGAAGAGAGTGGATGAGGAATTTGGAAGGAATTTGAGTGTAAAGTGGAGGGAATGTAAGAAAATGTTCTGGAGAGAAGTGAAAAGAGTAAGACAGGGTGGAAGTGAAGTTAGCAGGGGAGTGAAAGATAAAAATGGTAGATTACTAGTGGAGAAGGGGGAAAAAGTGAACAGATGGAGAGAACACTTTAAGGAATTGTTGAACGTAGAGGATGGAAGGAATGCGAGTATAAGTGGCTGGGGAATGGCTGGGAGAAGGAGGGAGGTGAGAAGACAGAAAGAAATCAGTAGGATAGAAGTTGTGGAAGCAATGAAGAAAGTTAAATCGGGGAAAGCCCCAGGAATGATGGAGTGTGTGGTGAAATGCTGAAGCATGGAGGAGAGACAGTAGTAGAATGGATGTGGAAGATGTGCAGATTGGCCTGGGAGGAAGGTAGAGTCCCGGAGGATTGGAAGTCAGGTATAATTATTCCCTTGTACAAAGGAAAAGGGGAAAAAGAAGTGTGTGGTAATCATAGAGGCATTTGTCTTCTTAATATAATAGGAAAAGTGTATGGTAGGATACTTATAGAAAGAGTTAGAGAAAGAACAGAGAAATTAGTTGGAGAAGAACAGGGAGGCTTTAGAAAGGGAAGAGGTTGTGTAGCTCAGATATTCATTCTTAGATCTTTAGTGGAAAAGTTTCTAGAGAAGGGAAAGAAGTTGTATGCGGCTTTCATGGATTTGGAGAAAGCATATGACAGGGTGGATAGACAAGGATTGTGGAAAGTGTTAAGAATATATGGAGTAGATGGGAAGTTGTTGAATGCTGTGAAGAGTATGTATGATGGTGCGAAGGCTGCAGTGCGTGTGGATGGTGAACTAAGTGAATTTTTCTCTTTGAAAGTTGAAACAGGGATGTGTCATGTCTCCATGGTTGTTCAATCTGTACATGGATGGGGTAATAAAAGAGGTACAAGGTAGGGTAGTGGATGTTGGAGTGGCCCTGGTGAGAGAGGATAGTGTTTGGAAACTCCCTGTACTGTTGTTTGCAGATGATACTGTGTTGTTAAGTGAAGACGAAGGGGAGCTGCAAGGCTTGGTGGATGAGTTTGAGAGAGTGTGTAAGAAACGGAATCTAAAGGTGAATGTAGGGAAGAGTAAAGTGATGGTCTTTGAGAGAGGTGAAGTTAGTGAATGTACAGCGAGGTTGGATGGTGAGGAATTGGAAAATGTGAGTACGTTTAAGTACTTGGGTAGTGTGATGAGTAAGGATGGAGGTTTGGAGGGTGAAGTGCTTGAAAGGGTACAGCAGGGAAGAAAGGTTGCTGGTTCTTTGAAAGCAGTGATAAGAAACAGGGAAGTGAGCATGGAAGTGAAAAAGTTACTACATGACAGTATTGTGATACCAACTCTAACGTACGGAAGTGAAGCTTGGACATTGTTGGAAGGACACAAGTCAAGAGCGAGAGCAGTGGAAATGAGTTATTTAAGAGGAGCCTGTGGAGTCACATGGAGAGACAGGCTGGAATGAGGATATAAAGGAGCGTTGTGGTGTGGATGTGGATGTGATAGGAAGCGTTATGAGGAACACACTGAGGTGGTTTGGCCGCGTGGAGAGAATGGAGGGTGAAAGACTGACTAAGAGAGTGTATGTGAGTGAGGTGGAGGGGGGAAGAGGGAGGGGGAGGCCGAGGATGAGATGGAGGGATGGGGTGGAGAGGTATATGAGAGAGGGGTGTGTGAGTTGGGAGCAGGGCAGTGAAATGGCGGGGGACAGGGCGACTTGGAGGCGATTTGTTTGTGGCCACCCCAAACGGGATTGAGGCGTCTGGCAATAGATAGATAGATAGATAGATTGATTTCTTGGTCATGCGGTG
Organism: Coenobita brevimanus; assembly: GCF_032717465.1. Classification (NCBI taxonomy): domain Eukaryota; kingdom Metazoa; phylum Arthropoda; class Malacostraca; order Decapoda; family Coenobitidae; genus Coenobita; species Coenobita brevimanus. The sequence goes on from NC_136967.1 coordinate 18,243,134, forward strand.
TTTCATTTCGTGTTCCTTAGCTTGTTTCCTGACATGAGCCCTCTCTCTGTTGTACAGAGCCACCAGAGAAGCAGGATGACACTTTAATTCCAGGGCCACAGCATCTCCTTCCCTGAGCTTCGCCAACAGTCTTCCATCACTCAGATTTCGAACACACTCATTCAATCTGTCATTCAGTTGCATTATCATGGCTTGTCTAAGCGATGAAATAAGTTCCCGTTTCTCGCAAAGAAAGCATTCTGAATTATTTGACTTAGTTCTCGGCTCACTTGTTTGTCGTTCTCCGCTTGTTTCAGTTGCTGCAGTTCTTTTTTTCACCCTTTTCAGCTTTGTATTGTTAAACATGAGTCTACGGCTTTCATGATGTTTTGCCTTGCACCTCCTCAAAGTTGCTTCAATACGTCACCTTCGCCTAATCGGAGAGGATGAAGCATGACTGGTAAAGCATCCATTGCTCTGAACTGAGGGACAATTTTTTTCAGTCATACTGTAGCCATCCTGTTCTGCACTATATGAAAGGACAGCTAAGATCTTCCTTTTTGTCCAGTTGACAAAGACGACATTTGTTCCAATGTGTTCGCCCCTTAGACGAAGATGTCAACCATATTCAAGAATATATGGTAATAAACAATAAAAAGCCGAATGTTATCCCTTTTATCATCTTTATTGTAAGGACTTTCATTATGGACTACAACTAGGTTCATGCATTAAATTGCCCTACACCTAGCCCGATCGTTCACCCTGTGTCATTCAAGTCCCGTGCGATCTGTAAACCATCTAGATGACTGAACCCCCATCATCCTAGGCACGGTTCTCACGCTCTGGCACATCCTGTCAAATCGGATACGGATATCTAACTGACATTAGGGCTAATTAGATGTCATTTGGGACACTTTTTTGTATTACTTTACAGAAGCTGACACTGAACTCCATGCTGAGTTTCACAGCAGTGACGTCACCAGTGTGCCTGATAGTGCATGGCACTCACTCACATAATTACCTTTACAGGTTGATTTTCAAGTGGCTAACGTTATTTATATATCAACTAACCCTTGAGTCCCTGTGCGAAAACTGATGCTTGTATCACAAAGTGAACGATTCCGCCAAAATTTGCACTTAGCCGCCCCACTATAACTCCTGCCTCACTTCAGTTCCTGCTTCTCGTTAACTCCTCCCTCATTTCAATTCCTGGCTCACTTTAACTCCTGCATCACTCTGTTCCCAGTTTCGCTTGAACGGCTAACTCATTCTGATTCACCTATTTAACTTTGACACCTGTCTCACGCTGATACATGTCTCACCTGCCTAACTTTGTCTCCTGCGTCTCCTACAGCTTTTGACTTTTGCCTCACCTGCCTTAGTTTGACTCCTCATAATGAGTCCGGCATACTGTCTCCTGCCTCATCTACCGAACACCTTCCGCCTCACTCAGCGCCAAGTGTATTGTGCAGAGAAGGCAGCATTATTCATAGGCTTTAATGAGCACCCCAGGGGCCGGTCTAAAAAAGCCAGTGTCACTGAATTTAATTATTATCTTACTAAGGAACAGATCTCAAATTAGCGTTTTGCAGGACCCCTTCAGCTTCCGGGATAGTTGCACCTGCCTCCTAGGACGTCGCTACATAAATCTCAGGGACTTAATTTGTATAAACAAATATTGTTAAATTGAGATTTTTCATAAATACCTTAAGATCTTTAATGAATAGCTATGAAACCAAATTCATCAGATTCATAAAATGGCTTTTGTTGGGTCTTTTAGGCCCTTTTTGGCCCTTTCTGGACCGAAAGCTCCAAGGGCTCAAGAGTAACAGCAAAGGTATTATAATAACTGAAAAAAGATTAGCGCAAATTATAATGATATATTGGTAAGGTATATTTGAGAATCGGACTAAAGACGGCCTTTGTTTAGCATTATAAAAAGTAATCAGTTTACCATACAGTGCGCCTCTCAAGAGCGAGGGACGTCCATTTTCTTCATTTTGCTCAAAAGGCGGTGGTCCATCTCTCACTCTCCCAACCCCATTCAATCTTTCGCTGCTGTTTCATTTACTTTCTTGTGTCAGGTCGTATTGTTTCGTTTCATTTTTCACTCTGATTCGGTAATGAAGTGATGGGTAGCTGTATGAGAGAAGATAAAGTATGAACAGATAATCATATACACAATTCAAGCCTCATGGAGGTTATAAATACGGCCTGCGCTCACAAAATGCCACTGTTTCTGAATTGTTCGAGTGCTTTGGAATTCGCTTGTCTTCACCAATTTTCAAGACTGCGCGGAGTTTAGGACCACATAGTAGGAGAGCAGAAAACTGAGGAATATAATGGAAGGATTCTCGTAAAGTCTTGATCAGTGGTTTTGCAGACAGTACAGTGTATGTATTGAAAGCAAGAGGCCTGAGAATGGATATCCAGACAACAAACTCGTTGGTCAGTAATTCAGAGCTGGTGGCTGTAAGTGATGGTGGCCTTGTGCTGGGTGTAGAAATAGTGTACATAGGGATGCACTGGAATAAGATGTTACCGCCACTGCACGAATCGGATGTAGCTGGAGAGTTTAAGGTACTGCTGCGTCAACTAAAGGGATCTTCATCAACTTAAGTCCTTCGCTCCGATGACTGGCGCTGACGACTAGCCTACATGTGGTGGCGCTGTACACTCTGGGTGGAGCTAAGCAGCTGCGACGTCCACCCGGGAGCCAAACCTCATATATCCTTGCACTTTGCTGCGGGGAAGGACCCTGGCCCGATCCTGGCGAGTTGCTATCTACCACAAGCCACTGCGGCTTCGTACATTGTATATGTACATTGAAAGACAAAAGTTGTGTCCCGGTTTTGTCCAAAGATTAAGTGTAACGTGACACATTATGACAGCTCTACCACACTTACATATTCGTGGTTGGCTGGCCTGACTTCCTCAAGTTTCATATCTGCGGCTGATAAAGATGACGGTATAAACGAACCCAGCAAATTTCGAAACCTAAATATCCATTTGCGAGTATTGTTGCTTTCGAGAGACGAAATGTGAACCATATTCGGTCAGGCGCTGACTGCTTGGACGTTACATATTACAAAACGTCAGGCAAACCTAGTATATACCTTGGTATGGACGGGGCAATACAACAAGCGTCCAACTACTGGGAAGATTAAAGAGAACATGACATACTCGTACTTTTATTTGGGAGGAAAGAATCCCGAACAGATAGTTCAAACATTCGGTGTAAGCAGAACTGTAGAAAGGAGGATTAGGCGCTTTCGGGAGGAAGGCATAACGGACGGTAGCAATCGTTCATATCGCCCTAGTGTTACCACACCAATACCTGGCCAGATAATAATCATAATGATGGAAGGCAACACCTGTAAACAGTGCTCATTCTGTAAGAGACGAATTGAATCCAGAATGAGACACACGAATAGTTGTGCGTAGACTTCGGTCTTCTGGTTATGTTCGAATTCCAGGCTGCGGGATTCATTTCGCCACACATAACAAAACATTCAATGATACGCTGACTCTATCCTCATATGTAACAGCATTGTTTGAAAACAGATATTGGAGATCACGCTTATAATTACCGGCTCAAGCTAAGCAGAAATGAAATTAATAAAGAAATTTTTTAGAACCAAAATCCGCACATGTCTTTAGCTAATTGAATTGCAGTGTTCCATACATGCTATTGAAAAAGAGAACAAATGGGAACTGTTCATATAGCCTAAGTCAAGTAAAATTAGCACTCGGAAAACACAACTGTATGTATTTATTTCGCTTAGTTATGAAAAATATGCTGGCATCCAAAGGCTCGTCACCTAGAGCAAGTAGCAACTCATGTCATTGCTACCAACCGTCCGTATGACGCAAAGCAGAACGTATCAAAACTTATCCTTTTAGCAGATGTTTTCATCAAATTTCAGGACATGGCTTTTTTAACTGATTGTAGAACAGCCCCGGGGAAGCACTTGCATACCTGCTGTCGACAAGTCTACTTGGTCAGATAGATTGGGATTCAGCAAAAACAACTCCGATGGCTTATTTTTTCAGTTTCTTCTTTATAGTTCCAGACAATTGTGTTAACCATGGAAAAATCATTTATAGTGACAGGGTTAAAAAGTCTCCATTAACCCCTTTGCAACCTGATTTCCTTCGTTCTGATGAACAAGATCGCCTGGGGGATAGAAGGAATAAAATAAGAAATATGTCCTAATGCGAAGCGATTCAAAGGTGGGTTGTGCACAGTCTGTGTAGGCAGTGCAGTGCTGTATGACACTAAATTATCGGCATTTAAGAAGCTTTAATAATATTTTGAATGTAAAAAGTAAAATGAAGAATATAATGAAGGCAGTAAATAAGAATGGTTAGATGGATAAGGATGTTTAATGTGTGACTGAGGGAGAGTTTACGCAGTGGAGTTGAAAGGCGGGCTTAGTACAGAAATTATCAGAAAGATTTTGCGTGGGGCAGGTTGAGGTGGTTTGGACATACATGTAGAGAGACTCTGGGAAGATAATTGTGAGAAATGATACATCAGCATGAATGTCGATGGTAGAAGCAGAGGGTGTTCCAGGAAAATATGCACCAAGCTGTTGCGAGACGATCGTAGAACAATGGGTTCCGCAACATATATATATATATATATATATATATATATATATATATATATATATATATATATATATATATATATATATATATATATATATATTCTCTCTATACATCTTTCCTTATCTCTCTAATCCTCCCTTATGTTATCCATCCACCTTCTCTTCGGTCTTCATCTCCTTCTCCTATCCTGTACCTCCATCTCCATCACTCTTCTCCCACATGTCTCGTTGCTTCTCATCACGTGGCCGTACCACTGCAGTCTTCTTTCCTGTACTTTCTTAGATATCTCCATTACCTCCTTAGTTCCACTTATTCTTTCATTCCCGATCTTATCCATTTTAGTTGTTCCACACATCCATCTGAGCATTTTCATCTCCGCTACACCCTACTTCTTCTCCTGCACTTTCTTCACTGGCCATGTTTCAGCCCCATTGCTGGCCTTACTACCGTCTTGTATACTCTTCCCTTAACCTTTACACTGATTCTATTATTACATAGAAACCCCGACATCTATTTCCAGTTATTCCACCCTGACTGCACTCTTGTGTTACCTCTGCGCCCAGATTTCCGTCCTCGGCCACAGTCGAACCTAGGTATTTAAACTTACCTACTCTCTTCAACTTTGTCCCTTGCATACTAATCCCGAGGTCTTGATCATCGTTGAACCTCAAGTACGCCGTCATCTTTCTACTGATCTTAAATCCTTTGTCTTCCACTGCCGCCCTCCACTGCTCATTTTAACTCTACTAAGTCTCTGCTGGTGCTGCATATATCATGATGTCAGCTAACAGCATGCACCAGGGGGATGGATCTCTTATCCCACGAGACATCACATCCATAATCAAATTAAGAAGGTATGGGCTTAAAGAAGATCCCTGATGTAAACCAACTCCAACTGGTATCCATTCCGTTAACCCGAGACCACTTCTAACCTGTGCTCTTGCTCATTCGTACATGTCTTGGACCATCCTCACGTACTTCTCCGGCACTACCTTTTCTCTCGTACACCTCCTGACTTCTTGACGTGGCACGCTATTGTACGCCTTCTCTAGATCTATAGACTACTTGCAGTCCCTTCTGCTTTCCCGGTGCTTTTCCATCATCTGTCTAAACACAAACACTGCACCTCCTACCCGGCATCACACCAAACTGCTCCTTTCCTATAGATGTTTCTCCCCTGATCCTTCTGTCCATTACTCTTTCCCAGATGTTCATGGTGTGGGACGTTAGCTTTATCCCTCTTATTTCCACAGTCCTGGATGTCACCCTTCTCTTTGTAAATAGGCGCTCTCTCCATTCTTGTGGCATTTTTTCCTGTTGGTATATTTTCTCAGTCAAATCTCACAGCATGTCAATCCCGGCTTCCCCCAAGCTCTCCCACAAACCTACTGGTATTTCATCCGAGGTCCGGTCGCTTAACCATTTTTCACTTTCTTTAATGCTAATTTTGTTTCCTCTCTGTTAATATCCGATGATACACCCTGGTTCTGGACTCCATCCGCAAAGACTGCCCTCGGATTTTCCTCATTTATAAAGTTTTCATAATAGCCTTTTCACTCATTTTTATCTCATCTTGGTAGCTTAAGATCACTCCATTCCCATCCTGTTTTATTTGAGTGAAATCCTTGGTTGCCTTATCCCGGGCCTTTGCAATCCTTATAATCTTTCTTTCTCCCTCAGGTGTTTTCAGTTCTCCATACACTTCATCCAACGCCTGTGCCTTCGCTCTCGCTACTGCCTTCTTTGTTTCCCTTTAGCCCGCGTGTTGTTCTCCGTATCTTCTTGCCGTCCAGACCTATCCCACTGCTTCCTGGCATCATTCTTGGCTTTCACCATCTCCTGCACTTCGTCGTTCCACCACCACGTCTCCTTATCTCCAGGAGGTCTCTTCCCTGATGTTCTCCCTAGCACTTCTTCAGCCACTCTCCTTATCATTTGGCTGTTGTGCTCCCGCCACTCTTGCATTCCCTCGAGCGATCTTATCTCATCCAACACTCTCTCTTTAAACTCTCGCTTTGCCCTTTCCTCTTCCAGTCTCCACCGTTTGATATACGGTGAAAACTGTACAGGTGTATTTTTCTTTACTTTCTTTATCTCCCAGTGCGTTGCTACCACCCTGTGCTGTGCCGCCACGCTTTCTCAATATATGACCTTGCTGTTCTTTATGTCTTTTAGCTGGGTTCTCCTACACATGAGAATGTCAATTTGACTTTCTCTTTCTTCACTCTAGTAGGTCATAAACTGACTCACTTTCTATTCAAACCAGATACTGACAGTCGCCAAATCAAACGACGCACAATCCACAGTCCTCTCCTTCATAATTCCTCTCCCCTACTCCTCAACCTCCGTGAACTCTCTCGATCATCTCTCTTCTCCTTACCACATGCCCGTTCAGGTCTCCTACTACAATCAACCTCTCTTCCACCGGTGTCTCACTGAGTCCTTGGTCCAGTTCTTCCTAGAAGGCTACTCTCTCCTCCTCATCACAGCCCACTTGGGGAGCATAAGCGCACACAGTGTTTACCATTGTTCCTTCCAGACCCAGTCTGATGCTCATCACTCTATCACTCGTCCCCCTCACGCTTACAACGTCATCGTTTAGGTCTTTAGACCCCACACCGTTCCTTCTCTGCTTGTTTGTTCCACCATAAAGCAACCTGCAGCCATTGCCTAACACCCTTGTCTTGTTTCCCCTCCACTTCGTCTCCTAAACGCAAAAAACGCTCACCCTCCTCTCCATCAAATCCACCAACTCTCCTCATTTCCCATTGTCCCTACAGTCAGCGTTCTAACTCCTAAGACTAACGTCTTTAGCCAGGCCCGCAGACAAGCCGGTAGCCCGTGCTCATTTGTCACAGGGGACAGGCGAGACCCCTGTGCGTCGCCTACAGGTTACGCTCTAGCATTTTCCGAGGCTATATATATATATATATATATATATATATATATATATATATATATATATATATATATATATATATATAATCTCATCTCACCAGCCGTTTGTGTGTCCACTGCAGAACCGGCCTATCCCGACCGAAGTGGGGATGATACAGCCAATGTATCTCTACCAAGTGGCTTTGGCTGTCTAGTAGAGATTGTATGTAGGGTGAGATGTGCTTGTAAGTGTATTTGTAGTGTTGGAGTGGCTTTGGATGTGTGTGTAGTCTGTGAACCAAGTGTAATCGGCCCGCGCAAGCCGACTGGGTGCAAGCATACTTTACAGTATGCGACACTGGTTCAACCACAGCATCCCTTGTGTTTGCCAATGCAGTACGTGGCCTGAAGAACGCTCTCAAAGTTTATTGCCCTGGCGGGGCACGAACCCTCGTTCTTCAGTGTGCGAAAATGCACAGTTTACCACTGTACCACAGAGGCTCCATATATAAATATATATATATATATCATCATCATCACCATCATCATCATCAGCCATTACAAGTCCACTGCTGAACAAAGGCCTCCCCCAACCTACTCCACGAACTCCTTGACTGTGCCAATGTCTGCCATGTTTTCCCTGCAAACTTCTCTCTAATTCTCCACCTGCTGTCTGGCCTTTTTCTGCTACGCTTACTATCTCTTGGAATCCACTCAGTCAGCCTCTTACGTCATCGGTTATCCCATATTCTTGCAGCATGCCCTGCCCACCTCCATTTTTGTTCCTTCATAACTTCTATAATGTCTTTGACTGTAGTCTGCTCTCTCACCCAAGTTGATCTTTTCCTGTCTCATAGAGATATTCCTAACAGTGACCTGTCCATTGCCCTTTGAGAATGAATTAGTTGATTTTCCATCGATTTTGCCAGTTTCCAGGTCTCACAACCGTACGTCATTGCTGGAATTATACATTCGTTATATCCCTTTCGTTTCATATATATTTTCAAGCTACTTTTCATGATGTCTCTGAAAGCTTTCCATCCAACTGTAATGCGTCTTTTTATTGTGCTATCATGTTCCTTCATTAATTTTAGTATTTGCCCCAAGTAATTGTACTCCTCGACTTCTTCAAGAATTTCTTGGTATATTCTGATGACGTTCTTTGGTGTATGTAGATTAAACATTAGTTTTACTCCGGTTCATCTTTAGCCCTACTTTGAGACATTCTCTGTTCAGGTTATTTAACATTTCTTGCAGTGTCTCTGCTGTTTCTGAGATTAGGACTATGTCATCTGTAGATCTTCAATTGTTTAGCTTTTCTCCATCTATGTTTAATCCTTTGTTTTCCCAGTCTATCTTCCTTAAAATGCTTTCTAGGCATGCTGTAAATAATTTTGGTGAATTGTATCTCCTTCATGCACGCCCTTCTCATTCTTAATTTTTTTCCGAGTTTTTATATATATTAACTGTAGCAGTTTTTTCTTTATGTATGTTTTCAAGTAGCTTTACAATGTTCTCATTTACCCCTTGTTCTCGCAATGAATTGTAATTGCTATGTGCTCAGTTGAATCGAAAGCCTTTTCCCATTCAACAAAACCTAAGCTATCTATCTATCTATCTATTACCAGACGCCTTAATCCCGTACAGGGTGGCCACAAACAAATCGCCTCCACGTCACCCTGTCCTCCGCCATTTCACTGCCCTGCTTCCAACTCACAACCCCTCTCTCATATACCTCTCCACCCCATCCCTCCATCTCATCCTCGGCCTCCCCCTCCCTCTCCCACCCTCCACTTCACTCACATACACTCTCCTCGTCAGTTTCTCACCCTCCATCCTCTCCACATGGCCAAACCACCTCAGTGTGTTCCTCCTAACGCTTCCTATCACATCCACATCCACACCACAAAGCTCCTTTTTATCCTCATTTGTCAGCCTGTCTCTGCATGTGACTCCACAGGCTCCTCTTAAATAACTCATTTAAGCACAGTAGTTTATTAATTCTGTAATTTTCTCAGTTAGCTGATTCATTGTGTGTAGATGGTCAGCAGTTGAACACCCGTTTCGGAATCCTGTCTATTCACGAGGTAGCCGTTCTTCCAAATTAGTTGCTATTCTGTTCGTAAGGACTTTAATGAAAAGTTTGTAAATAACTGATAATAAACTAATGGGTCGATAGTTACTAAGATCCTTTGAGTCGCCTTGTTTGAAAAGTGAAGTAACCGTTGCATTAAACCATGTTTTGGGAATTTTCTTCCTTTTTATACATTGAGTAAATAAGTGGGCGATCCTGTTTTGTACTTCTACTCCTGCTTCCAACAGGAAATCACCAGTCCTGTATGAGACAGCCCTGGCATGTATTCAGTATGGACGGTGGGTGTTAGCTCCGAAGTGGTGACATGTAGAGGTGTATGGCATGCAGGAGGACTACTGGGCCTTGAATGCAGGCTGTGAAGCCTATGCCCAGAGTCGGTCACATAAAAAAAAAAAAAAAAAAAAAAATCGGCTACTGTTCCATCTTCTCCTGGAGCCTTCCCTCTTTTCATATTTTTAAGAGAAATGTTAACATTGTCTTGTGTTACCTCAGGTATTTCACTTGTGTCAACTGAAAAGTTAGCTATTGGTACTACTGTCTTTGATGCATACAGTTCTTTGTAAAATTCTTCAACTGTCTTCACCATCTTATCTCTGCATTTAATGACATCACCGTCCTTGCCTTTCAGTGATATAATTTGATGCTTTCCTAGTGCCATTTTACTTCGGACCTGTTTCAGACATGTATATATATATATATATATATATATATATATATATATATATATATATATATATATATATATATATATATATATATATATATATATATATATATCCAATCCTAGGTTGCCCCATGAGGAGTGAAGAAGCCCAGGACTAGGCAAGTTGGTCCTGACAATTAAGATGAGAGTGACCAGCCTCACTCATCCCTGAGTGGCATTACGTGAGCAATAAACCCCAACCATCCCTTGGATATAAACTTTCACCGGCTCAGTCCGATTGGAGTGCCGTATTATACATACATACATACATACACACACACACACACACACACACACACACACACACACACACACACACACACATTTATATATATATATATATATATATATATATATATATATACAGTACATATGTATATACATATATATCATTATCATCATCATCATCATCATCAGCCATTACATGTCCACTGCTGAACAAAGGCCTCCCCCAGCCTTATCCAAGAATTCCCTGACTGAGCTAATCTTCGCCACGTTTTCCTTGCAAATTTCTCTATCTCATCCCTCCACCTCCTGTCTGGCCTTTTTCTGCTACGCTTACAATCTCTTGGTGTCCAGTCTGTCAACCTCTTCCTCCACCGATTATCCTTTTTTTTCTTGCTACATGGCCTTCTCACTTCCATTTCTGTTCCATTATAACTTCTATAATATCATTGACTTTAGTCTGCTCTCTCACCCAAGCTGATCTTTTCCTGTCTCTTAAAGATATTCCCAACATTTACTTTTTCATTGCTCTCTGAGAACGAATTAGTTTATTTTCCATCGATTTTGTCAGTTTCCAAGTCTCACAACCATACGTCATAGCTGGAATTATATATTCGTTATATACTTTTCGTTTCATACAAACTGGCAAGCTACTTTTCATAGTTTTCCATTCAAATATAATGCGTCTTTTTATTTCGCTATCATTATCTTTCGTTAATTTTAGTATTTGTCCCAGGTAATTGTATTCCTCGACTTCTTCAAGAATTTCTCCACCTATTCTGATGACGCTTTTTGGTGTTTGAGTATTAAACATTAGTTTTACTCCGGTTCATCTTTAGCCCTACTTTGAGACTTTCTCTGTTCAGGTCATTTAACATTTCTTGCAATGTCTCTGCTTTTTCTGAGATTAGGACAATGTCATCTGCAAATCTTAAATGGTTTAACTTTTCTCCATCTATGTTCACTCCTTTGTTTTCCCAGTCTAGCTTTCTGAAAATGCTTTCCAGACATGCTGTAAATAATTTTGGTGAAATTGTATCTCCCTGACGCACGCCCTTCTCAGTCTTAAATATCTCTGAGTACTTATGTAATTTAACTGTAGCAGTTCCCTCTTTATATATGTTCTCGAGCAGTTTCACAATGTTCTCATTCACTCCTTGTCCTCGCAATGCATTTATAATTGCTATGTGCTCCACTGAGTCGAAAGCCTTTTCGTAACCAACAAAACCTAGGCACAATGGTTTATTATATTTTGTTGTTTTCTCAGTTAGCTGATTCATTGTGTGTAGATGATCAGTGGTCGAATACCCGCTTCGGAATCCTGCCTGTTCACGAGGTTGGTTTTCCTCCATTTTTGTAGTTATTCTGTTTGTAAGGACTTTAGTGAAGAGTTTATAAATGACTGATAGCAAGCTAATGGGTCGATAGTTACTAAGGTCTTTTGAGTCACCTTTTTTGTAAAGTAAAATAACTATTGCATTACACCATGTTTTGGGAATTTTCATCCTTTTTATCCATCCCATCCATTGCCAGACGCCATGTATCCTAAACGGGGTGGCCAAGGGCTTAGAGTTAATTGTTTTACAGGGAGGGGCACTAATCCTCCACCAACCCCACTTGACACGTAGGGATGCCAACAGCATCTGGTGTTCCCAGGCGGTCACCCATCCAAGTACTAACCAGACCCAACGTTTTTATACATTGAGTAAATAAGTGAGCATGCCTAGCTTGTACTTCTACTCCTGCATCCAACAGTAAATCTGCTACTATTCCATCTTCTCCAGGAGTTTTCTCTCTTTTCATATTTTTGAGAGAATTATTTACTTCATCTGGTGTTACCTCAGGTATTTCACCTGTGTCAACTGAAAAGTTCGCTGTTGGTATAATTGTCTTTGATGCATACAGTTCTTTGTAAAATTCTTCAGCTCTCTTCACCATCTTATCTCTGCATTTAATGGTTTCACCGTTTTTGTCTTTTAGTGATTTAATTTGGTGCTTTCCAAGTGCCATTTTACTTCGGACCTGTTTCAGATTATTTCAACTTTTTCCTTTCTTGCTGATTTCTTTGATTTGATCCATGTTTCTCTTTCTTTTTTCTTCTCTTTGTCTTTTGTTGATAAACTTATTTAATTCCGCTCGTTCTATTTCATCTTTCTTTGTTTTTACTTTCATTTCCTTTCTTTTTTTCATAAGCTCAAGTGTCTTTTCTGAATACTTCTTGGGTTTGGTTGTATTAGGTTTTCCTACTACACCCGCTGATTCTCTTAGCACTTTTGTTAGTCTGTCATTCAGCTCATCAATGTCACATTCAGCATAACTGAGAGCCTGAAATCTGTTCCTTATTTCCAACTGAAAGGCTGCTTTGTTTTCATTGACTTTTATTGGTCATTTCTTTTTATCTTTAATCATCTTCTTTCTTTCACTTTTGAAATTAAATATTGCTGTGCAACCCACCATTCTATGGTCACTTCCGATATTTACTTTGTTGATAACTGTGACATTTGTGATCGTGTTATTCTTATTTGCTATAATGAATTCGATTTCATTCTTCGTTTCTCCATTTGGGCTTCTCCAGGTCCACTTTCTCCCTGTTCTTTTGTAGAAGAATGTGTTCATTATTGTCATGTTAAGCATATCCGCAAACTTTACCAGCAATGAGAGTCCCGCTTTCAGAACAACAGTAAAGTGAAACATGGCTGAATGATGATGATGTTTATGACTGACATTTTGTGACGTTGCGTATTGTTCCTGGGCCTTGAGTATTTGATTTACGAAATGTAGGCTTTAAAGACAGCGTTGACATATTTCAAGGATATTTTTTGGCGGTGTGTAATGGTAGTGAATCTGTGTGTACTGCCTTCCTTAAACTCTCCAAACCGATTACGTATTTATATTTACTCTGCTTCCTCCAGGCGATTTTCCTTAGGAGAGATGCTTTGATCTTGAGAGATGAGATACACTTTTTATTAATCCCTTTTACTATAAGAAGTCCTTCCAAAAATGAATAAAATCGTCATCCAAAGATGCATAAAAACAAGTCTTTCTACTCCTAGTCTAGAGTTTCATTCTTTAGTAGATGATTTCACATAGCTTAATATTAGAAAAAGACAATACTATGAATCTACATCCTTCACATTACACTTCTTTGAGACTAGCACCACGATATAGTACTAATCTATATTTACAGCTCACCATTCAACACAGGGAGATGGCAGTTTTAGACCAAGTTAAAGCAAAAAGAGTATAGTATTGCTGTGCAGCTTGTGTAAAGATGCAGAGAGCGTAAAGATTATGCTTTATGAAGGTGCGTAATGCTAGCGTGCCACTATGCGGCGCCCTCAAGCTCCTTAGTGCCATGACGTCTATAAAATATGCCCAAATTCAATTACTACCTCTAGACAGCTTCTTTCAGGTTCGGGAGACCTTTCAACTGGAGGAGTGCGATATATCCTTCACTAATACCATCGCAACTGTGAGTCCTTCTTTAGCTCAGTGGAATAGACTGGAGGTACTAATAATAAACTAAATAATTTCATCGTACTGAAAGAGTTAAATGTTTAGCCATGCATATTGCGTGGCGGTGCAGTCAGCGTAAAGAATAATGAAAAGATAATGTTTTGTGGAGGCATGCAATATTTCTCTACCTCAGTCTTGCTTCCCACAACAAAATTTAATATGCTCATGCTCTGTTTGACGTGTACAGTAGGTGTGCCTGAGTGTCGCCTCGTTTCATGTATTTTTAAGGTGCTGGGATTTAGTATCTAGCCCCGAACCCCTACGCTCGCGATGAAGACGACAGTGATTGGAGAATGGAATACAAACAACACAGGGAATTCAAAATTTTCGAAAGTTTGAATGATGAGTGAAAGGAGATGTGGCCAATATTTTTGCTGGGCAGTTTATTGTTAGTTTCATATTTTATGGTGTTCATTTTTTCTGACTCTTACCCATACCACTTGTATAAATGGCAAAAAGGTTATAATGATGATGATGATGATGACGATAATGATGCATATGGCGAGAGAGCCTATGAACTACCTGTCTCAAGCAATAACAAGAAGCGATGCCAAGGCAAAGCAAGCCATCCCCGGCAGTCATTTTAGTGCTGACGTATAAACACAAGATATCAAGTCAGAGATGTCACATATCAAATTTGCAGTAAATCGGGTGAATATTGACGATTTTATGCCCACTTGAAGTTTCAGGCCCGATCCACCTGACACTGATCCCCCCTACCGCTAACTGGGGAGTGACCCCCTTGATGTAATGAGGCATGTTATACGATGCTCATTTGAAAGATGCACCTTTAGGTTTTGGTTTCATGTCGATAAGACGAATTTGAAAGGAGTTGTGGAGGAAAAAACAATTTATTATTTTTTTGTGTGTGTGTGCGACTATTTGGAAAGGGGGGGGGGGCTATGACCTGGGACTTGGCCCAATTAGGCCCAAAAATTAATCAGGTGATCAGAAGGCCGCAGCCCATCATCCCTGCAATTTTAGTAAAAATCGCACCAGTAGTTTTCGCGTAAAGTTGTTAACTGACAGACAGACAAACAAGCAAACACACAAACCGAGTGAAAGTAATACCCGTTCCCGAGCCCCTCCGGGGCGGGGACGGGTAATAACTCCATCATGTTTTGTAATGCTGTAATCTAAGGTGTGTGTGTGTACCCCTTCCTTCAACTGACGAGAATATAATAGACGTAGGTGAGAGTATACTGTACAAACGGCATCAAGAGTTTTATCGCCTCCCTACTTCTGTCTCCATCGACTTCGAAAATCATTGCAGTGAATCCAGTGCACATGGCGCTGACGACACTGATCTGTGACTAAAGGAAATCATCAGTGTTGGGTGTTGCGGATTCACTACACTGATTTGCAAGTTTCAAGGAGAGAAGAGCAGGATAGGCGACAGGACTTTTGAAGCTGACTGTACCTGCATGCTGTCTATCTGAACTGCTTGGTGGGGTGTGCAGCTTGCGTACTGTGTGTGTGTGTGTGTGTGTGTGTGTGTGTGTGTGTGTGTGAGAGAGAGAGAGAGAGAGAGAGAGAGAGAGAGAGAGAGAGAGAGAGAGAGTGTGTGTGTGTGTGTGTGTGTGTGTGTGTGTGTGTGTGTGTCTGAAATGAAAATCTGAGTGAAAGAGGAGCAAGTAAAATGCGGGTGTGTAGTGTGGGTGTTGTTAAATATATCATTGCCTGTATTCCCGTATGCAAGAATAATTTTTTTACATTACAAAAGCATGATCCTCTTCGCATGTTTGAGTTCACAGTGGCGTGAATTGTTTGAATGGTAGAATTACACCCACTTTGCGAAATTGTGGTTATTACAGAAAAGCAACAGTTTCGGGTCCATTTTACCCCTCTTCAGGTACGAATAGAGACGGAAAATAAATGTGTTTATAAAGGGAGTCTCGTGGGCTAGGGATTCTAAGCAAAAAAAAAAAAACTTCATCAATACATGTTCAGTTCTCAGCTGCTATGAAGCTGCTGTTACTGATGACCTTATGGGCGAAAATGGTGTTCCTTAATTCCCTCCATCATCAGTTCCCAGAGTTATGTCCTCTCCTTCCAGCCGACAATTTCATTTGCGTTGGTTGTGAATTCCACTGGTCAGTTGCCCTATTGGGAAAACAAAACTTTTTTCTATCTTTGCACCTCTTTCTTTGTATAGTTTTTGCTGTGACCTCTGAATGATAAATTGCCAGAATACTGTGGTTTATATGATGAGCGAGATAAAAGTCAAAATAAATAAAACAATAATTGTGAACACATTCCAATATTTCAATTTATTTATATCTTTTGAAATTCTTGCAATAAAAAAATGTCCTTTTTACAATAAATTTTCATTTATTTCCTTTAATCAGCTTTATATATAAAAATAATGCATTGAATTTATCAGAATTCAAGAATATTTACCACATGCAATTTTAAATTTTTTCTTTGCATGTATACATCTATATAGCTTATATGGCTTTGCGGATTTCATAAAAAATGTTAGGGGAGTGTCCCCCCTTTTTTTCCAACTGGTCCCCTGCCCTTCTGAAAGTCTGTGCACATCACTGACAATATTACAGTGGAATTGTAAGGCTTGGGAATAATTACACAATACAGCAGTCTTGCTATCTATACACAGGACAGACTTTTTTTTTTTTTTAATGTGTCCGACTCTGGGCAAAGGCTTCAGGACCTATTTCTCGAGGACTGTGGCCTATCCCAAGGCCCAGTAGTCCTCCTACACCTCCACATGTCACTACTTCGGCGCTAACACCCGCCGTCCATACTGAATACATGCTAGGGCTGTCTCATACAGGACTGGTATACTGGAATTAGCAGGGGTGTTTTTACGACATGTCAGCGGGTCGTCTGGTAGATCAGGAAAGTCTGCTTTTATGAAATTCAAATCCTTATACTGTTCTCTGCCTTAGCAGGGATTTGAACCTAGGTCTATTAGGACTGCAGGCCGCTTCTCTACTGATTCAGCCACCGCCTCCCCCAGCGTTATTTGTTAACAGGAGATACGCTTGGTGGATTGCCCTAATCCTCCACAGTTCAAACACTATCACTCTTATAGAAGATATGATGGTCACGGAGTAGCCATACACACACACAAATCACACCAGCAAACAGATGTGGTTCTAAATTCTACTCTGAAAGCTGTCGTGTGCAGATTAATTTTAACCCACCGCATGCAGGCTATTTTTAGCCCTATGGGTCACCCCAGTGCCAGCCATTTTTCGACCTTTTTTGCGGGGGCTAAAATGGTAGATTTTGATGTGGAAACAACGAATTTCACCATTAAAATGTCATCGAGTCTCGGAAATGAGTTTTATTGAGTTCTGCATACTCGTGCACAGGTATAGTCGCTCTCTCACGCTCACCACGTACGTGAGAGAAAGCTTTTTTCTAGGTGTACTCAGGTATTTATGCTGGGAAGGTATAGCAATGTTCAGTACACTTTTCTCATTACTTATTACTTCAGCATCTATCACAATTTGCATGTCTTTCTCACTGTGAATGCATTATCTTACACTTACTTGAAGATAGGTACAACCTGACTTCATTATGTACAGTCCTGGCACTTACAAGAATGTATTTACAACTTGACTTCACTATATAGTCCTTACACTTACAAGAAAATATTTACAACTTACACTTGCATGAAAATATTTACAAACTGCCTTCACTATGTACAGCACTGGGTGAGGACACAGGCAGAGAGAGGTAGAGTGAGTGTGAGGGGGGGAGCAAGTGAGTGTATGGCCTTGACAGCCTGGGGGATGGTAGAGGAGCAGTTACCTTACATGCCTGCCAATTTTTACCCGCGAATCTTGAAAATTGTGGTCACAGTGAATTTTGAAATTTTAAACTGTATTAAAACAGCACTGGCACTGGCCGCGGAACTATGTCAGACCGTTATAAAACGGCACTGGCACGCGGCTGGTTAAGCCACGCATCTGTCTATTTTCTCTCTCTACTGTCCACCACATTGCTCCAATGATAGTGATGCTTTGAATTCAATTTTTGACGACCTTCCTGGAAATAAGTTGATGTTGGGCGACTTCAACTCCCATCACTATCAATGGGGTAGCTTGAGGATCAATGGTCGTGGGGAACAAGTAGCTGACATAATGCTACAGTCCAACCTCTCTTCTGAACGATGGTAGATGATCATACTGGTAACTTTTCGGCCATGGACTTATCTGTGGCCTTCCCAGGTAGCTATATATCAAGATTTCTCATGGGATCCTTATGACGATTCCGTGGGAAGTGATCATTTACACATCTGTTTTTCTAAAACATGTGACATTCTTTTGGGCCATCCATCCCCAAAATTTAACTGTAAGAAAGCAGACTGGGGATCCATCTCGGGATTACTGATTTAGATATACCATGCTCCCTCCTGTAATGCAGTATCCTGTAACACGGATTTGTACAAATGCGGTCACCTACAGTGTGACCAAAACATATATACCGCAGTCACAAACAGAGATACTTAGGCTAGTTGTCGGGCATCGGAACTCAGACGGCCTGCCAAAAGTCAAATGTCGCGCATGATGACATCAAGCGAGCGGTGCACTGTGACTGGTTGCATGACGTCACATCCATAAGTGCCCCCATTGGCAGCTGGGGGCGTCCTGCAATTTTTATTTTTTTTTGGTGGTGGTGGTCTCCCTCCTTTTGCCCGCGTCTGAGGTAGCTACTCCCGTGGTACAGAGCATTGTTACCTTTGTCAGAGCCAGTCAGGTTAGTGACCTAAACTTTTTTTTTTTTTTTTTTGCCGAACTCGTAATTAACAACTTTACTAATCAGCGATTTCTTCCTTAAAAAAAAAAAAAAAAATAGTCGGAAAATACAGCAAACAAACAAGAGGAATATGAACTGAATTGGTAAGGTCTTTCTGCCGAAAGTTAAACATATATTTAGCACTTATTCTTTTGTTGGTTTTGTGTGCATATGTGAAAGAGAGGGTATTGATGCAAACAGTAATGTATTCCATTAACCTCTTAATAACCCCGGGCTCTGAACAATCCTTTGCAGTATCGGTGTCAATGAAGTCGAGTTCTCACGAGCTAAAAAAAAAAAACTGTGAACAATTATGGGAAGAGAGCAAAGGTCACTGGCAAGTTTACATGATTCTATGCTACCACCCCAAGCAGTCAGGTGATCACTTAATCTCAGATACTTTCGCTCATATGGCGCATGCACCGTAATTTCATGACTTCTTCCGTGAATCATAGTGAATCACAAGATGGGTTTAGGAAGTTAAAATCACATTGCTAGGTGTGCCAGATGATTGTCTTCACATCATTAAGAAAAATAAATTGATTTTAGAACTTAAAATATTGTCCAGGGGCGGGCCAGGGGTGCATGCAAATTTCTGAACCAACAGCCATTGAGGGGTTAAGTCGTTAAGCCATAGCTACGATTGTTTGTTTCCGACGCAATGGAAGAAACTTACTCTATGTACTCCAAGATGGATTTCATTTCTCAGTTTCCCAACTGTAGGTTAGATTAGGTTTGGTTAAATTATTAGGTCCAGTTAAACTAGGTTAGGTTAGGACAGTCCCTTCCGCCATTACGCTGACGAATCAAACAAGAGTTGTCACAGCCGAACAGCTAAAAACGACGAGGAAACAGATTTAACAAGAAACTTTTATTTATGGGTAATGCACTACAGTATCAGTGGTTCAAGGCTACACAATTAACAGTAAAAAGGCGTCAAGAATTAGCGAATTTCAAGAATTAGCAAGGGCGTTTGGTGCTTAACTTAACCCTCGCTAATCTGGGGGGATTACTATAATGTCTAGGAGCCTTCTTATGTATTTTTAATATATAACTTCCCGTGTATGAGTACCAGAGTGAATGTCAGTAGGGTGTTTTTTGGAGGGTTTGGGAATTTAGGGTGAAAAAGGTGACTTTGGAAAATGTCCAGTTCAGGTTAGCCCTTTATAATGGAAACATATGGAACGTACGTGGAAAAGTATACTGTGGCTTGTGGCTGGTCTACATTACCCGTGTTAAAGGAGGGAGCACTGTATCTGGAGAGACCATAGATGTAAAGGTCGAAAATATAACCAATTCCATTCTACATGCAGCTGAGGCTGCTACAGTATTCCCAAGATTTCTACAGTTCATGAGAAGCATAGACCTCATTGCTGGACACTGGATTGTCAACAAGCATTAAGGAAATGCAATAGGAGATACAGGATTTTTGATAGTCAGCCTACTGAGGAAAACTTCATTGCGTGCAAACAAGCAAGGACTAAGACAGGAAAATAATTAGAAAGGCTAAATATACTCCCTGGCAGTCTTTTGTGACCATGGTGAATCGTTTTACTCCATTAACTAAAGTCTGGTTCACTATAAAATTACTGAATGATAAATGCCTAACATCCCTGTAACCACTCTACCGGTGAATAATAACATCTATGACGATCCCGTGGACGTAGCTAACATCCTCGCCAGGATTTTTTCTCACGTAAGCAGCTCAGTCAATTACAAGCTGCGCTTTCAAGACCATAAATGTCCGGCTGTGCTACAAATATTAGACTTTGCCACAGGATATGTAGACTCCTCGTACAACCAAGAGTTAATGATAGATGAACTACTTCTTGCCCTTAAATGCTGTAAAGACACCAGTCTTGGACCAGACATTGTAATGTATGGTATGATTCAGCATCTTATTCAGGACAACCTGATTAAGCTGTTAGCACAGTAGCTTACACTGAGCTTTGGGCGTCCCGAACATTCCCAGACTCATGGCACTTTGCACACGTCATACCGATACCCAAAGAGGCTGGTCGTCTTGTGAATCCTGCTTCGTTTCATCCTCTTGTGTTGACTTCTAGTCTCTGTAAGGTCATGGAATGAATGGCTAATGAGAGGCTTTTTTTGTTTTAGAGTCGAAGAATTTGTAAAACGATCAACAATGTGGCTTCCGTAAATACAAAAGTTCACTAGATCATTTATTGAATGTGGGACATTTCTGCCAAAAAAAGAATTCATGATAGGGGTGTCTTTGGGTTTTCATAAAGCCTATGACATGACGTGGCGACACGGTATACTAATGAAGCTCTGTGCTTATGGTTTAAGAAGTAATTTGCCCATTTCTATTTCCAATTTTTTTCAGGGACAGAACTTCCTCTGTCAAATTGCCCTGTAACGTAACATCGTATATACTGTACTCATATTTTTCCAAGGAAACGGGGTGCCTCAGGGAAGTGTGCTTAGTCCCACTTTGTTTAGTATTATTATCAGTGATATTCTGTCATCATCTCCCATCCAGAGGAATCTTAAATACTCGCTCTATGCTGATGATTGTGCAATATGGCACTCTTCCTGTAATACAATTTTCGGCTGGGTGGATTCAAGCAACCCTTGATTCCATCCACAAATGGGTCTTGCAGTGTGGATTTAAGTTTTCCGTCCCTAAGTTTGCCACTGTAGTTTCTACAGACTGTAACGTCCCTGATATGTGTTTGACCTTGGATAATCAGGCGGTACCTTTTCAAAATTCCGGTAAGTTTTTGGGCATGCATTTTGATCGTTGATTAAATTTTAAACTTCAAGTTAATAATTTGATTGCTTGAGGCAAGAAGCCGTTAAATGTCCTAAAGGACCTAGCGGGTACTACTTGGGGGGCAATAGGATATCTTTATCAATGGTATGTAAGTCCCTTATTGGATCTAAGCTGGACTATGGCTCACAGGTGTATGGGTCGGCATCCGATGCCACATTGAGCATGTTGGATGTGTTACAAAATTAATGTTTGTGAATGTGTCTTGGAGCCGTGATGTGTACACATGCAGCTCGTGTGGAAGTGGAGGCGAATGTACCTCCCCTCCCTTTACACCGCGACCACCTGCTGCTGTCCTATGGGGTAAGAGCAATTAGAAAAAGTAATATCGGCGATGTGTCCTGTGCCCCCTTGCGTCAATACCACCATCATTATGTGGGGGGTTCGTCGGCCAATCGCCGTTCGCCTCCAGTCACTAAGGAGCTTGGTGTGGACCTCAGTGACTGTGTCAAGTTGGTGCATAAAAAATATAGCACCTTGGGAACCACCCAACTTTGTTGTTGATGTCTTATGGCTCCCAGCACCGAAGACCAAGGGGCCCGAGGCGGAGGTGCACCACTTGTTTCGTAACATCATCATACGTCACATGAGGTTCCACCAATTGTGCACTGATGACTCCAAGTCGAGTGAATGTTTGGGTGCCAGCGTGTGGTCAACTGATTGTTCCCTCAGGTTTCAGTTGCCTACTCATGCATCTGTTCTTACCTCCGAAGTTTTTGTTACTGATAAAAACATAGACTCTGCTCTAACTACTGGACATGAAATGTTTAACATGAGAATAATGAACACATTCTTTCACAAAACAACAGGGAGAAAGTGGACCTGGAGAAGGCCAAATGGAGAAACAAAGAATGAAATCGACTTCATCATAGCAGATAAGAATAACACGATCACAAATCAGGGCAGTAATTTCTGCGGGGGCTAGGGGGGCTATAGCCCCCCCAGTGTTTTCTGTATATTGATTTGTCAAAACTTCAACTAAGATTGAGGGTTCAATAACAGCTCATGAAACTGATCAAGTTTGTAAGTAAAATATGATGCTATATGTCGAATAGTGTCATAAATCTTGTTGGGACAACTATTTGAGACGTACGTAGTTTTATGAGGTTTTTCAGTGTTTATGTTGTGTGGCAATGCTATTCATCCGCGAAACGTTGTCGATAACACTCTGTTCCCTTTGGCCTGTGAGTTTATTTTCTCTCTATTGTGTTTATAATTATATTTCTGTGTTTTGTTATCGTAACTCTATCTACAGAATGAGAGATATACTGTATTTGAGGAGCACAGGGACCCACAACCAGCTAAACCACACAGTGTGTCTGAGTGTTCATTCTGGGAGATTCCACAGTCTTGATCTGAAGGCTGTTCTGAACGAATTTATTGACACGACGGAGAAGAAAAGCCACTTTTGCTCGTGTCTGACATGTTGGGTAAATAATTATATTTTGTATATCGTATGTTGGAATCTGTATATTTTAAGATCAAGGTTTTTATGATGGAATGCAAATGTGTGTGTGTGTGTGTGTGTGTGTGTGTGTGTGTGTGTGTGTGTGTCAGATACATGTTATGTTATGTGCCATAGAATTATGATTCAGTCTCTCCAATATCCTTATACTACTAAAATTCAAATGCTCATATATCGATCAAAAAACTTTACAACTGTAGTAAACTAATAACAAATTAGAGAGAGAGAGAGAGAGAGAGAGAGAGAGATACATACATACATACATATATACATATAGCAAAAAGGGGGGCCATGGCCGCATGGCCCCCTCCCCCCTCTGTGCGCCACTGAGCATAATGCAACAAAAATGTTATATGGCCAAATTATTAAAGTAAGTTTGAGCTGAAAGTTCAAACTGGACTAATGTGAAGCCTTTAATTTAAACCCCCAACTCCATTGCTAAACATACATATATTTTTCTTATGTGAGGAAGAAGGAACCAAAGGCAACGAGCCCGCAAAACTGTTCCTTCCAAGAGAAAAACAAAATGCAAGAGAGAGCCAAATTCAAGATCCGATCATTTCGAGATGCCTAGACACACTGCATTTGAAAGACTGGAGATCATAGGATTCAGGAAATACGGACAGAGAGAGACAGTTCCAGAGTTGACATGTTGCATAAATGAAGGACTGGGAGTAACGGTTAACTCTTGCAGTAGAGAGTTGGACAGAAAAGGGATGAGAGTTTGCTGCTAGACGGGTGCTACGCGCCCGTCGTAGAGGTGGAGGAATGCATGCAGACAGTTCAGAGGACCAGTGACCATTGACGTAGGATAGAAAAGACATAGAGATGCAACAGTGCGGCGAAGCGAAGAGGTTGAAGGGAGTCAGTAAGAGGAGGAAAGTTAATGAGGCGAAAAGCCTTTGACTCCACCCTATTGAGAAGAGCTGTATGTGGGGAGCCTCCCCACATGTGAGAGTTGTACTCCACGCAAGGGCGGATAAAACCCCTGTATAGAGTCAACAATTGTTCAGGGGTAAAGAAGGTACGGAGTCGGCTTAGCACACCCAATCTCTTGGAAGCAGATTGTACAAGAGATGTAATATGATCTTTCCAAGATAAGTCCGAGTAAATGAAACCTCAAGCATGTTCAAGGATGATGCAGGATTAAGCTGAATATTTTTAAATATTAGTGGGTATACCTGTGGAAGATTTTGTCGGGTTGATAGGTGCAAAAACTGAGTCTTTGATGCATTAAAAACAACCAGATTATTTTTACCCCAGTTAGAGATACGAGCCAAGTCAGACATTAGGTGTGCCATAGCCTCATCCCTTGTTTGTTGAAGTAATTGCTGAGGTGGACATTGCGGGAATTGAATGGAAAGGTGAAGGGTGGAGTCATCAGCGTATGAGTGGATAGGGTTAGTTGTACAACTTAGAAGGTCATTGATGAACAAAGGAAGAGAGTTGGTGATAGGACAGAGCCCTGAGGAACACCACTGATAATCGATCTAGGAGAAGAACGATGGCCGTCTACAACAGCGGCTACAGAACGACCAGAAAGGAAGCTAGAGATGAAGGCACAGATAGACGGACAGAAACCGTATGAGGGCAGTTTGGAAATTAAAGATTTATGCCAGACTCGATCGAAAGCCTTTGAGATGTCAAGTGCAATGGCAAAGCTTTCGCCAAAGTCCCGAAAGGAGGATGACCGGGAGTCTGAAAGGTAGGTGAGAAGATCGTCAGTCGAGCGTCCCTGACGGAACCCATACTGATGATCAGAAAGAAGGTTGTGATAGGAAAGATGCTTTAAAATTTTTCTATTAAGAACAGACTCGAAAACTTTTGGGATACAGGATGTTAAAGCAATTGGACGATAGTTACAGGGGTTGGGAATGGTCACCCTTCTTTGGGACTGGCTGAATGAGAGTAAACTTCCATCAAGAAGAAAAGGTACAAGTTGATAGACAAAGGCGAAAGAGTTCGCCTAGGCAGGATGTAAGCACAGAAGCTCTGTTCTTGAGAACAACAGGAGGGACTCCATCAGGCCCATATACCTTATTAGTATTGAGGCCTGTGATGGCAGGAAATACATCAGCTGAAGAAATTTTAATGTCAGCCATGAGGAAGTCAGGGGGGGGAAGTGATGGAGGAACAGCACCGGAATCGTCTAAGGTGGAATTGGAGGAGAAAGTCTGAGCGATGAGATCTGCTTTATCAGTAGAAGAAATAGCTACAGAGCCATCAGAGTAGAAAAGAGGAGGGAAAGATGATGAGGTAAAGTTGTTAGAAAGGTTTTTGGCAAGGTGCCAGAAGGAGCGGGAAGAATTCGAGTTAGAGAGTTGAGAGCATTTAGTACGGATGAAATTATGCCTCAAGCAACAACTTTTAGGTAGAATGAACCTGAAAAATATCGGATGGTCTGCAAACTTAAGGGTTTCGGTTTGATTTTAAGTCTATAGTATGGAGGTATTTACATTTTGTCTAGCCCCCCAAAAATCTATTGAAAATTACGGGCCTGCAAATGTGACAGTTATCAACAAAGTAAATATAGGAAGTGACCATAGAATGTTGGGTTGCACAGTCAGATTCAGTTTCAGAAGAGAAAGAAAGAAGATAATTAAAGATAATAAGATATGCCCAACAAAAGTTAACGAAAGCAGAGCAGCCTTTCAGTTGGAAATAACGAACAGATTTCAGGCTCTAAGTAATGCTGAATGTGACACTGACGAGCTGAATGACAGACTAACAAAAGTTCTAAGAGAATCATCGGAGGTAGTAGGAAAACCTAATACAACCAAAGCCAAGATATATTCAGAAAAGACACTCAAGCTTATGAAAAAAAGAAAAAAAAAAGAAATGAAAATAAAAACGAAAGATGAAACAGAACGAGCGGAATTAAATAAGCTTAGCAGCAAGAGACAAAGAGAAGAAAAAAGAGAGAGGAACATGGATCAGATCAAAGAATCCATCAAAAAGGGAAAAAGTCAGAAACAGGTCCGAAGTAAAATGGCACTAGGAAAGCAACAAATTACATCACTGAAAAACAAGAACGGCGAAGTCATTAAATGCAGAGATAAGATGGTGAAGACAGTTGAAGATTTTTACAAAGAACTGTATGCATCAAAGACAGTTGTACCAATAGCTGACTTTTCAGTTGGAACAAGTGAAATACCTGAGGTAACACCAGCCGAAATAAATATTTCTCTTAAAAATATGAAAAAAGGGAAGGGTCTGGAAGATCGAATAGTGGCAGATTTACTGTTCGATGCGGGAGTGGAAGTACAAAATGGGCTTGTGCATTTATTTACTCAATGTATAAAAAAAGAAGAAAATTCCCAAATCATGGTGCAATGCAATAGTTCATTTACGTTACAAGAAAGGCGACTCAAAAGATCTTAGTAACTATCGACCCATTAGCTTATTATCAGTCATTTACAAACTCTTCACTAAAGTCCTTACGAACAGAATAACAAGTTTGGAGGAAAACCAACCTCTTGAACAGGCAAGATTCCGAAGCGGGTATGCGACTGCTGATCATCTACATACAGTGGATCAGCTAATTGACAAAACTAGAGAATATAATAAACCACTATGTTTAGGTTCTGTTGATTACGAAAAGGCTTTCGACTATGTACAGTAGAGCACATAGCAATTATAAATTCATTGGGAGAACAACGAGTGAATGAGAACATTGTAAAACTGCTCGAAAACATATATAAAGAGGGAACCACTACAGTTAAATTACATAAGGACTCAGAAAAAATTAAGATTGAGGAGGGCGTACGTCAGGGAGATACAATTTCTCCAAAATTATTTACAGCATGCCTAGAAACTATTTTCAGAAAGCTAGACTGGGAAAACAAAGAAGTGAACATATAAGGTTTGCAGATGACACCGGCCTAATCTCAGAAACAGCTGAGACATTGTAAGAAATGTTAAATGATCTGAACAAAGAAAGTCTCAAAGTAGGGCTGAAGATGAACCGGAATAAAACTAAAGTAATGTTTAATCCACAGACACCAAAGAGCGTCATCAGAATAAGCGGAGAAATTCTTGAAGAAATCAAAGAGTACAATTACTTGCGGCAAATACTGATATTAACGAAAGATCATGATAGCGAATTATAAAGACGCATGACAATTAGGTGGAAAGCTTTCGGTAAACATAGAGACATAATGAAAAGTAGCTTGCCTGTTTGTATGAAACGAAAAGTATATAACGAATGTATAATTCCTGATATGACATATGGCTGTGAGAACTGGAAACTGACCAAATCGATGGAAAATAAATTAATCCATTCTCAGAGAGCAATGGAAAGGTCAATGTTGGAAATGTCTTTAAGAGACAGGAAAAGATCAACTTCGGTGAGAGATCAGACTAAAGTCAAAGATATTATAGATGTTATAAAAGAACAGAAACGGAGGTGAGCAGGCCATGTAGCAAGAATAAGGGATACTCGATGGAGCAAGAGGCTGACTAACTGGACACCAAGAGATTGTAGGAGTAGCAGAAAAAGGCCAGACAAGAGG
>NC_136967.1:18275679-18288179 GCF_032717465.1 Coenobita brevimanus
TATCGACATAAAACTGAACCCTAATGGTGCATCTTGCAAATCTGTATCTTATAACATGCCTCATTACATCAGGGGGGGTCACCCCCCAGTTATTAGTAGGGTGATCAATATCGGGAGGGTCGGGTCTAAAATTTCAAATGAGCATAAAATCGTCAATTTTCTCCCGATTTAATCCAAATCTGATATGTGACACCTTTGACTAGATATCCTATTGTGTTTATACATCAGCATTAAAATGACTGTCGGGGACGGGTTTGCTGTGCCTTGGCACCGCTTCATGTTCTTCATTTCATCATCATCATGACTACTGTATTTCCCACTACTAATGAGGTAAGTACTAATTTATTCAGTGGAGGTAAATGTATCGTACAGCCCTATATCAGGTCACAGATTATATATATATATATATATATATATATATATATATATATATATATATATATATACACAGGGTGATTCATAATATATATATATATATATATATATATATATATATATATATATATATATATATATATATATATATATATATATATATATATATATATATATATATATACAGGGTGATTCATAATTACGTACATTAAACTGGAGGACGAACTCCTTAAATAATTTTAAACAACAATGTCTCTATGTTAGAATGTCGAATTGTACATAGTTTGGCTAGTACCGTACATTTACGATGTTGTATTGATGAGGGTGGAAGGTGAAGGGCAACCCGCGCAGATTTCCACAGATATTGTCCACACGTC
Source organism: Coenobita brevimanus (assembly GCF_032717465.1). Lineage (NCBI taxonomy): Eukaryota > Metazoa > Arthropoda > Malacostraca > Decapoda > Coenobitidae > Coenobita > Coenobita brevimanus. Next base: position 18,276,432 of record NC_136967.1, read on the forward strand.
TTGAGTACAGTGTGCTGCAGACGAACAAACAGCCCTTATATTACTTGGACTGTGTACAGCTGTATGAGGTAAAGGTAGTTACTGTCAGGGTGGGGTTAGGGAGGGTAGTATGGGGATGGGGTGGGAAAGGGGAGGTAATTTGGGCTGGCTGGTTTGCACTCCACAAAACTGGCATCGATGCAGCAGCGCAGGCTGGACATATCGCTACTGTGTGGCAGATACGGCGCACTACAGGCATTTACTGATTACGTTCTCAAATCTGTGATTTATGCATTTTACATACGTGCCTCTTGTTGACATGTTACGTTAGTCTGTACGTACATGATAACGTAAGGTGGTAACATGTCAACATGAGGCAAGCATGTAAAATGCATAAATCACACATTAACAGCATAAACACCTTAACCTGTCTTATCGCTCCAGTAGGACGTGTGGACCCTCCCAAGAAGCGACAGTTATGGCACTTTGGAGTTGCTGACTGGGAGGCCCTCAGGCAGTACTTCTTTGATTTTCCCTGGAATGATTATTGCTTCTATGGCTGAGAGCCATCTGAGTGTGTCTTGCGCAATACGGAGGTTATTATCTTGGGCATCGAAGCATGCTCTATGATTAATGCAAAAAAACTTGGTTTAATCACACTGGTTCTAATGCTGTCCACAACAATAAGGCCTACAAAAGATACCGAAGCCAACCCACTCCTGAATCTCATCCCTTTTATGTTTCTCCCCAGAATCGTGCTAAGTATGTTCTTCGCTCTGCTAAAAAGAAATCCATTTGTACGGTACTAAATGCTCTAAACTCTCCATCTCTATTTCTTCCCAGTCCCTCTGGCATCTTGCCCAAAACATTTCTAACAACTTTACTTCATCACCATCCTCTTTTCCACTCGGATGGCTCTGTAGCTATTTCTTCTAGTGATATAACGGAACTCTTCGCACTGACTTTCTCCTCGAATTCCACCTTAAATGATTCCAGTGTTGTTCCTCCATCACTTCTCCCATCTGACTTCATCATGGCTGACATTAAAATTTTTTCAGTTAATGTATTTTCTGCCATCACTCGCATCACTGGGGTCCCCCCTTTTGTCCTAAAGAACTGAACTTCCGTGCTTACACCCTCCCTAGGTAAATTCTTTCGCATTTGTCTACCAGCTTGTATATTCCCTTCTTGCTGGAAGGTTACCCTCATTCAGTCTGTCCAAAAGATGGGTGACCATTCCCAGCCCTCTAACTATCGTCCAACTGCTGTAACATCCTGTGTTTCAAAAGTTTTCGAGTCTACTCTTAACGAAAAAATTTAAAAGCATCTTTCCTATCACAACTTTCTTTCTGATCGTCAGTATGGGTTCCGCCAGGGACGCTCCGCTAGCGATCTTCTCACCTACCATTCAGACTCCTAGTCATTCCCTATTTGGGACTTTGGTGAAATCTTTGCCGTTGCATTTGACATCTCAAAGGCTTTCGATCGAGTCTGGCAAAAATCTTTAACTTCCAAACTGCCCTCTTACGGTTTCTATCTTTCTATCTGTGCCTTCATCTTTAGCTTCCTTTCTAGTGGTTCTATAGCTGCAGTTGTAGACGGCCACCGTTCTTCTCCAAGAGCTATCAATAGTGGTTTTCCTCAGGGCTCTCTCCTATCACCAACTCTTCCTTTGATTCATCACAGACCTTCTAAGCTGTACATCTAACCCTATCCACTCATACGCTGATGACTCCACCCCTTCACCTTTCTATTCGCTTCCCGAAGCGTCCATCTCAGCAGTTACTTCGACAACAGGGGATAAGACTATGGTACACCCAGTGTCTGACTTGGCTCATATTTCTGATAGGGGTAAAAATAATCTTGTTCTTAATGCATCAGAAACTCAGTTCTTACATCTATCACCCTGACAAATTCTTCCGCAAGAGTACTCTCTAATTTTTAACAATGTCCAACTCAGTCCGGCATCATCATTAAACATACTTGGGGCTTCATTCTCTCGGGATTTATCTTGGAAAGAACATATTACCTGTTTTGTAAAATCTGCTTCCAAGAGATTAGGTGTGCTACGCCAACTCCGTGCCTTCTTAACGCCTGCACAGTTGTTGGCTTTATACGAGGGTTTTATTCGTCTCTGTGTAGAGGACAACTCTTACGTGTGGGAAGGCTCCCCACAAACAGCCCTTCTCAACAAGGTGGAGTCAAAGGCTTTCCGTCTCATTAACTGTCCTCCTCTTACAGGTTCCCTTCAACCACCGTCTCTGCCGCACTGTTGCATCTTTATCTCTTTTCTGTCTCTACTTCAATGGTCGCTGCTCCTATGAAATGTCTGCCCGCATTCATCCACCACTACGACGGGCGCGTAGCACCCGTTTGGCAATGAATTCTCATCCCATTTCTGTCCGGCTCTCTAATGCACCAGCTAACCGTTGCTCCCAGTCATTCATGTATGCAACGGGTCAACTCTGGAACTGACTCCCTGTCCGTATTTCCTATTGCCTATGATCTACAGTCTTTCAAACGCAGTGTGTCCAGGCATTTCGAATTGAACGGATATGGAATTGGCTTTCTGTTATGTTGCTTTTGTTTTTTTTTCTTGGAGGGGAAAATTGTCGGCTCCTGTCCTTTGGTTCCTTCTTCCTTGCATAAGGAAAGAAAGAAAAAGTAAGTTTATATCTGAGGAGAGGTTGGAATTTATTGTTTAGATAATGCTACTCAAGGATGTGTGAGGCTGTTCACTCTCTCCTTAAATGTCAGAACTGAGTAGCCTAGCCTTGGACTCCTACTGTACACTCCTGATGAGGCAAAAAGCACTGAATGATACATGAATAGAATTAAAATTTATTTCAGCGGAAAGGACAAGGAAAGGACAGTGTAAAATCTACATATTTCTCTTTTACTTTCGGCAATAATTAAAGGAAAAATAATGGAGTTATTTATGAATCTTAGAAACTGCAGAAATATCATAAATTTTTCTTTAAGTTTAGTTACGAGAAAATTATCGAAAATTATTTTGAGTCTCTGCCAGCGGACACTAAAATATTTGCGAGACTATACGGGAGGTTCAGCTGACACTCACCGCCTCCCGGGAAGACATGGTGATCGTAAACACAGAGCGAGGTGTTTGTTACGGCGGGGCTGACTGGCCATGGCACGGAGGGGTGAAGGCAGAGGGGAAGGGCAGACGATTTAAAGGGGAAAGGGGGAGGATGGCAGGGAGTCTAGGATGGGAGGAATTTGGGGAGTGAGCTATTGAGTGTAAGAGAGAGAGAGAGAGAGAGAGAGAATCTGCTCACTTCGAGATGCCTGGACACATTGCATTTAAATGACTGGAAGTCATAAGAAGAGGGAAATACAGACTGAGAAAGACAGTTCCAAAACTGACCTGTTGCATACAGAAACGACTGAGAATGTCAGTTAACGCTTCCATTAGAGAGTTGGACACATAAGGTATTAGCGTGTGCTGCCAGACAGGGGTTACACGCCCGCCGTAATGGAAAGGATGCAAACAGAGTTCAAAAGAGCATTGACCACTAAAGTAGCGAAAGAAATGAAATGAAGATATAGATGTGAGGTGGATGATGAAGAGGAAGACAGAGGGTGGGAAAGGCGTTCGGGTGAAAGAATGGGAGAGGTACAGCATATTGATAAAGTTATGGGAATGATTTAGTGAGTGAAAGGGAGACATAAGAAGTAAAGTAATGAAGGGGAGAGTTGATGGGGTGTTCGACATACCGCAGAGGCGCGAGGGGGGTTGATGTGGAGTTTCGTTGTTGGGACGGGATTTGTTAGGAATAACGAGGACGGAGGAAGAATGATGTAGGCGGTGTAAATGAGATAAACGGGATAAAACGCAGAAGAGGAGAGATGATTATGTGAGGTAGTCTGTGTAAGGGGAGAGGGAAAGGCGAGTTGGGGATCATGTGGAGGGGAAGGAAGAAGGGCAAAGCCAGGAGGAACGAAGGGAAGGCGGCAAGATGCTGGGACAGTATAAGAGGTAGAGAAACAAATGGGAAAGATCTGAGGTGTAGTGTGGAGAGGAAGGAAGGGGAATAGAGCTGGAACAAGGGAAGGAGAGGAGCGGGGAGTTAGCGGGACATGGAAACAGTAAAGTAACTATTGAAATTCTCTGCGATATGGTCTACAGAAATAGGGGGAGGAATGATCACTATATTGTATAGAGAACTTGTCTATAGCAAAGAGCAGCTTTTCCAAACAATGTTAAATATTTTTCCATGTTGCCCACACTTGTAATGAATAATTAACATTTTCAGCCTGAGGATGTCTTTTTTCCTCCCTCCAGCAAACGTTAAACTGTTTAGCTTAAGAGGCCTGCAAGCACAGTGAAGTGTATATTCAATCCCAGCAGTTCGATAAATATTCAGAGTTAGATTAAACTGTCCGAAGATTGTAAGAGTGAAATAAAAGTCACTGTACTGAGGAGGTTAACCCGTTGGTTACTATGACGTATCCTTTATTTTTTTGTTCCTGTCTTCAGATGTTTTTATTTGCTTAGGAGAGACTTTTTGAACCGGAAGGGTTAGAAGGAGTCCCCTTATCTACACTTTCAACGCGAGAGAGTTTGCTTAAGTTGAATAAAAGCCTGTGAAAACCGTTTGACTAAACTGAAAAAAGTGAAGTCATCATAGACTAACGAGCCTTCAGGAACTTAGTGCTCTTACACAGGGAAACCTTGATGCTCTAAAACCAAAATGTGTGTGCATTGTCTGGTGTTAGATACTGGCCGGCACCCTCTCGTCCAGCCGTAGTTACGACCGCAGTAACTTGTCCAGGAACGGAGGTGCCAGGGCAAAGGTGAGGTCAGCACCGACTTAAATGTGAAAACAATGTATAGATTTAATGTATGTCGCACAGTTTTATGCGTCTTCTGTTTTGTCCCAGTAGGAAAATTACTGCGGATTTTCCACTTAAGATATTCAGTGTTTTATTGATGAGAATAACTTGATTGTTGCAGGGGTAACTTTTTTTTAAGTGCGGGAGACATTGAGTACCTACAGTAGTCTGGTGTAACACAAACAGCATAAACAAAAAACAAATAAAAAATAAAAAGAAACGCAGTAGCAATGATGATTTAATGTTTCAGTATTTACTGTTTTTATATTCGTGACATGTGACAGTCCAGTACCGTACTCAGTAATTCTGGGGACAGGTTTAATCAACAGTAATTTTAATGCCACCAAACAAGTTTTATTTATGAAACAAAAATAATCACATTCTTTACTGTCAAGTGCATTAGCTGCCGTTTTGACGCCGTATATACTAACATCATGTCACACATGGAAAGTGTATACTAACTTTGTAGTAAATGAAACAGAAAAATGTAAATTACAAACTTCGAAGCATCCATTCTGAATGATGACATCCATTACAGTTCATATGGTATTTTATTCATCTGTAGACTATGCAAGTATACAATATATCATTCTCTATGGCCCAGCAGTCACTTGCTTGTCACACACTTTCACATGTCACCACTTGGATGATAATACTCATCGCTGATAAGGCATACATTCTCGGTCTGTCTAGTTTAGGACTGGTGGAATGGTATTATCAGTGGTATTTTTATAACATGTTGGCCGGTACAGTGGAAGATCGGTAATGTCTGGTTTTGCAAAATTTAAGTCATGAAACTGTTCTCTGCCCCAGTCTGGAACCGAACTCGCGTTCATTCGGACAGCTGGTCACTTTGACCACTATCTGTATCCTGAAAATTCCTGGGGTGGAAAGGATCCAATAACAGGAATAGGAAAGCATGAAGTACGAGAACTGTCAACTAGTATCCAGCGAAACTGACTACACAATAATTCACTCATCATTCAGGCCCTTGAATTCTTGGCTCCACCTCACGAGTCAGACATACTGATTTGTGGTACATGTGGAACAGGCCATTTCGTGACTATGCAGCTAAGAAAAAGATGTGTAGCCCTTGTCATACACTTCATCCAACCATTTCTAATCTTAGTCAGGACTTTATCTTCCTCGGCTTCCATACCTCGCTCGTTCACATATTCAAATACAATACCCACCCTACTTCTTGGTCTCTCGTTCTTCCTCCCACTCTCAAGCTGAGTCATATATACCCTTTTCATCACCCTGCTGACGCCCATTATTTCTGTCTCATGATTTGTTAACACGTTCTTCAACGTTTTGATTGACTTCCTTCTCCCCATCGTTTACGAATCCCAAGTCTCTTAGCCGATGCAACCAATGAAACTCACATCATATTCCCCAATAGTCTCATTTCCACATCTCTCACTACTGGCTTTTATATATATATATATATATATATATATATATATATATATATATATATATATATATATATATATATATATATATATAAATCAATCTAAAGTCTCACATCCATTCATAAATGTGGGAATTATCACATTTTCATGCAGCCTCTTTATTCAGGCCTCTATTTCGTATCACGGCTTTCATGGTACCGGCCATTTTACTTCCTTGGGCCACTGTACTCTACACTTTATTTTCACATTTTTATAATACGCCGAAGTACTTAAACTCTGCCATTGTTTTCACTTTGTCTTCATTCATCAAAAACAGTATACCTGTTTCACCTTCCTTCTCAGCAACCACCTTATTACACTTACTTAAATTTACTTTCAGATCTCGACTCTCACAGACGTTCACAAAACCCTGAACCAGATTACAAAGATTTCATTCTTTATTAGCAAGCATACATCCGCTCTGAAATATTCTACCACTCATCATTCATTATCAGCTTCACTCACATTTCCTAAACTCATGACTCGATTTCCCTCATGACTCCATCCATGTACAACACAGTTTATATTAACAACCACAGGGATTTAGTACATCTGCCTCTCCTTCCAAAGCTGATAAAAAACCGGTTACTCAGTCATCCATCTACTCATAAACATGCTTAGCCATCGACATAAATAACATACTTGAGCAAGCACCAATTTTTCTTCCACACCATAAATATATAAAACCTTCCATAAATTCACATAATTCGAGCATGTCTAGTCTGTAACAAAATTTTTCCATTTTCACAAACTACATAAATATCTTGCAGTCCTTCTTTACAAAATCTGCAAATATAAACACATTACTCCTCATTAAATCTGAGAGATGTGCGTGTCTAGTCGATTAAATTCACTTCGTCAAGATTAAAACTTTCACAACGACCTCCTAAATTAAAGACATTTGGGTGCTTTTCTTTTTTCAAGAGGGGTGGGGGGAATAAGAAGTGGCCGACTTCTAAAAACTTTCTATATAAAAAGGTACCCTCGTAGTCATGAGGCAGAAGGGGAAGGGGACTGTTCTTGTTTAGCAGGTATTGGCGTCTTCTACAGTATCGGATGTTTTGGATGTTTAGAAAATAGTTATAGTATTAGACGTTGTCGTAAGCATGGCTTAATATTCTCTTGTACGATATTCCATTTAACATGGATATGATTTACATGAACAACGCACAAAGGGGTAATAAAGTGTTACAGGTAAAATATTCGTATATCGCTAAGGCTGAGATGTTACGGAATCTCTTAAACAAACTATAATACTGACCGGTAAGCTACGACAAATCTTCTTATATACATCCTTAAAATGAACCAGTGTTTGTATTCTTCTGACGAGTGTCGAGGGACACGGACTTAAATCCCGATGAATCTGAGGTAACAAAAACAGTAGTCCTCTCTGAGTATGTCCGGGCGAACCTTCATACGAATAATACCCACTAGATATTGAGAAATTTTGCACCCTTATTAGACACTTAACCGCATCCATGACACCTATTCTCGATCATTTCACGTATGTTCAAAACCAAGCAAAGCATGTCAGTCCCACTGGTCTTCCCATTGAGTACTGTAGGATCTTTCGGGTCATCTCAGATTAATTAGACTGATTTCGATTATGACCAAGAAGTCGTATGTCACAATCAGTTCGTATCACTTCAGTAGGTTCAAGCTATGATTCCTTAAGAATATATACAGGGTAGTCCATGCATAACCACTCTCTTCCATTCTACTGGGCAATTTCTTATGCGTTGCAGGGACGACTCATACAGCGTTTTCACCGTCTCTCCCGCATCATTTATTCGTTTTTTACTCCCAGTGCCAAAGCCACACCCACATCAACAGACTGAGCCCTCCTTACAATGCATAAGTTATAACTAGGTGAGTTCTTAGTAGAGTGCTACTTACCGACATCCCTTTACTTTACGTAATCCAGCATGGCTGCCAAAGTAATCTACCAATGTGTAGTATAAAAAGAAGCGAGCATCACGAGCAGGCTATGAGGCTCTGTTGCTATGTGCAGAATTACAAATAGAATGGTTCATTGATTACTGAAAGACTGAATGTTTGATGGATAAGCAAAAATTGTGTAGGGTTAGTAAAGATGAGGCGTTAAGGCAGGTTGGGATGGTGATGGATGGTGGGGCTGGGTGGACAGAATGCACCTCTTGAACCTGGGCGTTGCTTGATAATAGTCGTTGGTGACTGGATCGTTCCTTCAAGAGGTTCTTTGTTGGTGAGACACAAAATGGGTGGGGTGAGAGCAAAAAACAAAGTCGGGACGGTGTGGGTCGATGAAAGGTGGTGGGGCAGGGGGCGGGGATGCAACCAGTAAGGATGAGGTTGAAAATTTGGAGATGCTGACATAACAAAATTTTTTATCAAAGTTTTCTCCAACCAGAACACCACTAGCATTAAATACAACACAGAATGGACCTTCGCTTCCATATAATCTGACATGACACAACGCTGGTAAAAATTAATATACAGTATCATCCTTCTTAAAACAAAACAATTTTATTTTAACATGTCACTGTATTACTGTATGGCCAATTATTACAAAGCCGGCTGATAAAGCTGATTCTCTACTTGCATCCATTGATCGCTCTCTGCCACTTTCGATTACGTTGCTTATACTGTGCTCGATGAGTAAGACGACACGGAACTCGAGATGTGCTGAATCGGGAATAGGTCAAAGCTGATCCTTCGCTTTTCTGCAGTTATTGTAGAATGTATTATATTAAGAAGCGATAGCATTCATTCCTACATAACCCTCTTTCGACGTATAAAGGCCAGAAGCTAGGCTGCCATACTCCAGTCCATTTTAGAACATATGACTATTATAACACCCCCAGTGGGATTACAAGACTGAAAAAACTCTACCCGCCTCTTGGAGTTTTAAAATCATGTCTGCAATGCATAACCGTCACTCCGATCGGTGCATTTAACTACTAAACCACTTGGAATCTTATCTAGTCCACTGAATGTCCTTCAGTTATCCTTACAGATCCGTCTTCCTATATTTAGAAATGCGCTTAACGAAGTCGCTGCTATGTTGAGCTCCAGAGGTGCACAGCCTGTGGACCACATGCTGGTCTCTAATAGATGATAAGGCCCATGATATATTTAAGATGAATTACAAAATTAAAAGGCAACAGTCCTAATTCTATTTCTGTGTAATTCACCGCGTCGGTCAGGATCACTTGATGGTCGTGATCGTCAGTATTTTACCCTCCCGGAAGGGAGCTGAGAGCTCATATAGTCCGATCTAAGGGCAAGGCTGTGACCTTCACACACGCACACACCCGTCCCCTTGCTCGAGGGGGACAGTAACCACCCACTTCGTCAGTGAAACTTTTCGCAACCTGAACGAGGCGCGAACTCCTGTCTACCAGGTGGCAGGCGAGAACGTTACCACTGCACCAGCGAGCGGTGTGTGTGTGTGTGTGTGTGTGTGTGTGTGTGTGTGTGTGTGTGTGTGTGTGTGTGTGTGTGTGTGTTAACGAAATAAACAGTTTTTATCCGATATTTGCCAAACTTGGCGGAAGAGTATACGATTCATCAATGAGGAAACATAGTTTTTTAACGGTAGGACAAAGGCCAAGGTCAAAATGGGTGGGTCAAACGTTGGCCTATAAAAAAATATATCCTTCCAGTTAAGACCAAACGTGGGGAAGTTGTTAAAAATAAGGCTAGAACAAAGTGATCTGAATTTCATTACAATCAGTCAAAGGTCAAGGCCACAGGTCAAGGACAAAGTTAGACCCCTGTGTGTATTTTCAAAAAAAAAAAAAAAAGTTTGATCCGATTTTCATCAAACTTGGTGGAAGGGCTTACAATCAGGCAATGGGTAACCCTTTTGCTCTTGAGAACAATGAATCAAAGGTCATGGTCACATGACGACGTCAAATTTAACAGTTTTTGTCCGAGTTAGACTATACACAGTGAAATTTTTGACAATAAAGCAAGAAAAAAAAAAGACTACTCGACTTTTGAAGCACTCAGTCAAAGGTCAAGGTCGGAGGGAAAGGTCAAAAGTATATTCATAGGACAAGACCAACTCAGTTTTGATCCGATCTGAACCATATTTGGTAGAAAATTTTGATTCGTGTTGAACCGTATTTGGTGGAAGTGTTAAGGGTCAGGCAAGAATGAAAGGTTTCAGCTTTGACACCAGTCAGTCAAATGTCAAGACCACAATCAAATTTCGACCTTTGTGTCTGCTTGTGAACAAAATAACTAAAACAGTTTTAATCTGATTTCGAGTAGAACTTGGTGGATGGGTTGACGGTCGCCCAAGACGTTGTCAGTTTGCAGAACAATAGGATAAAGGTCAAGGTCACACGGCAAAGTTAATTTAAGCAGCCCTGTATCTGATATAGACTAAACTTTGTGGAACGGTTCAGGTTAAAACAAGGAAAAAAATATTTGATTCTGAGACAAATCAGTTAAAGGTCAAGATCACAGGGTTGTATCAAGGTCACAAGCTCAGACAGTTCTGAGTTGATTTATTCCAATGTTGGTGGAAGGGTTCAGAAATAGGTAAGACTGGCGTAATTTATTTTTCAAAGGAATCTATCGGAAGTCAATGTCACTGGGCATAATCAAATACTTGGCCCTTAGTCCAGTTGATGGGCACGGATGTTGCACTCTCTGATTGCTCCTTCATCATTTTTTCCCCCATCAGTCTTTCACCCATGTTTGGTGTAAACTAGATAAAAACTTCTTAAGGTAATGTTGTGGGGTCAAATTTTACTTACCTCTTTGCTCCTTGACTTATGACCTATTGCTCTTTGCTATCTCTCCAGGCTTCCATTCTATTTGGTTAAAATCGGATATAAACTGCTCGATTTAATATGCACACACACACACACACACACACACACACACACACACACACACACACACACACACGTGGATGTCTGAGTCTGGATAGTGAGAGTCTGGGATCCAACCCCTGAATGAATAGGTTTACTCACATAGTGGCGCGGTTGATAGAGTACACAAAGCCCAATCCAAATGACCCCAGGTCGAGCCCTGCTCAGGCCGTGCTGCTCGGCGTGGGTGTCTGTATGGGTCTTCGGTGAGACGAGGCGAGCTCTCACCTGTCAAATGTATCTCCAGGCGTGCTGGTGTGGAAGACTCGCAAGGATTGGAAGCTCGGCGGGGTAAAGATTAGGAGGTCTAACCTCTTGTGCTTACGCCTCATTCCAGCCTCGGTGAGGCTTGGTGGTGTATCGGCGCTCCTAGGAGCAGTCAGGATCAGCCTGTTGACTCTCATAGGTTAAGATACTAGATTAAGGACCTGTGTATTTTCAGCCACTAGCTGCAATGAATAAACAAACCGAAAATTATTATTATTATTTACACACACACACACACACACACACACACACACACACACACACACACACACACACACACACACACTGATCAAGGCATAAAACCAGCTCTCGCTTCCCGAGTCACTCGT
>NC_136967.1:18290679-18300679 GCF_032717465.1 Coenobita brevimanus
CCACTCTCGCTTCCCGAGCCACTGGTGTAATAATTTGTAATTGATGTGAAAGAGTTCAACGATGACACTGGCGGGTCGAAAGTTGGATGGGAAATAAATGTGTTAAATATGTGAGCCAGGATTTTGGACTGGAATACTCTTATCGCCAAGCAAGTTATTTTGAATTCAGTCTAATTATTTTCTCCCTCAGTATAGCCAGCTCTCATTCACTCACGGGATATTTTTATTCATTGATATGCTGCAAGAAAAGGGCTTTTATATTAAGATTCTTGGAACTTTATTATAGAGCAGGAAGTCAGTCCACACGAGAAATGAGCAGGCGTTTGAGACGAGAACTGCATAATAAAATTTATTTGATAAAAGCGTCGTAAAAAAAAAAAATGTGAAACATGCCGAGCTATATAAGTTGTTATTTTTATGTATATGACTTAGGCTTTATAATATAACCACCACCTACACGGCGTGTGTGTGTGTGTGTGTGTGTGTGTGTGTGTGTGTGTGTGTGGAGTTTGAATGCTTAAGTATAAAGCATTTTTACAGTTAGTTTTTATATTTAATTAGTAATGTGACCCATAAAGCTAAAAAACTGTGTATACATGTTGTAACCGCATTTAAGTATTTTATTCAGGCTAACTGCAGACGTTTTTGTTCATTTCAGGGAAATTCTACCAGTGAAGGAGTTAAAGCTCATCTCGATTAATCTCTCTCAATGGACACATTTATCATTTTTATTTACGCTAATTCTTTACAATTCCGTTTGGCTAAGTGAAATCCTTGTAGTCAGTGGTTTAGGATTAAGAGTCGTATTCTCGTTGGAGTAAGAGACTGTGCAGCAATTTTTCTTGGCAGTTTTTCCTCAGCACACATTAACTTTGTTATAACGAGACGTCCTTTTTTGTACTATCTATAGATGATTATAGTCAGCCATGGGAGATTATTTCGCAATGGAGCAGTGAGACATAGCCTTACACATAGATATAGCCGCGGCTGAATAAAATCGCTGAATGAAGTCGCCAGGTGGTAACTTGATCAAAATTAAAAGGATGACGCGGACTGAAGTATTTAAAAGCGTCTTGCATCTTTTTGGTATCGACACCGTCTGTATCAGTTAGTAAACATGCACGGGGAAATCAGGATGTAACAGACAACATATGTTGCTGAGCAAGGAGTGTTACGAAATCTCCCAAGTCGACAAGGACACGATCGTATGCAAGCACGGGAAAACAGCTGTGCTTATAGACACCTTTGTGGGGATAATGGTCTGATGCATTGATATACTGACAACTTCTGATATGGATAAGTTGCTATATAATAAGGTAATATATACATATACTGTACGTAAAGAGGGAGAGAGAGAGAGAGAGAGAGAGAGAGAGAGGCAAGGAAGGTTGTTGAGGGAAAATAAATGCATCACATTTATCAGCTCGTTTTCTCTTGGTCATATTACATACGGATACGCTATCAGTGTCAAGAATGTTTCATGCTGATTGCCTCCAATTTGCATATTAATTGGCTGAGGTAATGAGGGGCCTCCCAGCGCCGCCTGCACCGTAAGAAACAACATCCCCCTCAACCCCTCCTCCCTCCTGTTGCCTTTGTGGGCTGCATTCTCACTGACACTGGGCAAGCTTCTACTTTTTATTTATTTATTTATTTTTTTTCTAACCAAGACTCTTCGTACCTAGAGAACAAAAGGGGACTTGAACTGTATATTCGACGGTTGCGCGTCGTAGTCTGGGAAAAGGCCAGGACTTATCAAACACCCGCGAGTAGTCGGTAACCATTAACGTAAACTCTTACCTTTTTTTTCGTTGGCATTGGTGGCTTCAAGACACTTCTTTCTGCGCCATGTAGAGTTCATCTTCATATTTTCTTTATGCTGTTTGAATTATTTGTAATATCGACATAACTTCTACCAGCAACAAACAAGAAAATAATTCTTCATTACTCCATGAATATGGTGCCGTCTTTTTCACTCTATTTCTGCTAGCTTCAGACGATTTTATTTCTTCTAGGGAGACTTTCCGAACTGCATTACTGTAGTTAGATATTGCTTTCATTATCTCGCCCAGTACAAGGGCCAGTTCTTTACCTGAACAAAAAGCTTTTGAATGTAATAAGAGTGAAATGAAAAATCCATTAACGCAGTGACGGGGTTACCTCTGACTGCAAATTAACTCTTTTGCAATGGCTTCCGTTTGGCGTCACATGATTTTGCTGTGCTCAAGGGAAATCAAGAGGACCAAAAATCTTGAAGATTTTATGGTTAACGTTTTGGCGGGGAATCAGGAACATCGCATTTTGTCCCAGCTTACGACGAGTGACGTATGAGCCTACATGGGAAGAGCCCTCAGTTCCTGCCCCGTACATGAACTACTGGACCTAGAAAATGAGTTTCCCAGCCTGTGCCGTGATCCGAATGCATTTAAAGAAAAATAGGCATTCATGCAAAGACACAGTCAGTGTTCTTCCACGTCACTGATACAGTACAACTCCAAACATCCAGCCTGACTGGCACATTTCCCACAAAGACTTCAATTCACTTCGCACATTCTGGCGCCAGATTCCTTCATTGTACATAATCCAGCGCAATCCTGTTTATTACTCACAAACACACCCGCTCCATTAACATAACTCTTCACATGCACTACCCACCATACGCTCAATAACCTTCCACACCTGTACTAGTGTGCGATGCACTGGATAGGGTCGATTCATTTTTCCAGTGACAGAGTATGGTGTTCTTCAGTCCTGCGAACCTGCAGCCGTTCAGATCTCGTTAAACACGGCTGGAGCGTGTATAGTAAAGCTGCCCGCCCATGGCAGACGTGCCCTCGCTGGTCGATACAGTAAATAATTATATACTGCACAGCCACCCAAAAAAGTTTCGCACAAGTAGGTTACGATGATATCCGAAATGATCAATATAGCTCATGAATTCTCAATATGATTTATGTATAATCATTTGAATATACGTATAATAACAATACGAACCAGAAAATGTGACAAATAAGCCATATAGCATCCTTAAGACAGCAAGTTTATGAACATGGGGGAAAAAATCGTCGTTCAGAGTCCAATAGCCATTGTTCGGTGTCTCAACCTGCATTGCCTCAAGTATGCACCGATACTTTCTGGTGTTACTGTACATACATTTTTACCACCGCTTTCTTCTCATTAAAGGGCCATGAAAAAATAAACCACACCGCTGTTTAGTAATCATTCAAGTCTGATCAAATCTCGATTCTTACAGCTACCTTTCCTAAAATGAGGATCAGTATTTCATCGATACTAAAAAGCCGGCTTTGTCTGTGTGTGTGTGTGTGTGTGTGTGTGTGTGTGTGTGTGTGTGTGTGTGTGTGTGTGTGTGTGTGTGAACTTGCAAGTCATCTTACTGGTGGAGCTAGGTGGCTGGATGGATAGGTTGGTGGGCGGATGTGTGGGTAGGATTGGTGGGATGGGTAGGCAAGGTGGATGGGTAGTTGGGTAGTCTGGATTGGTGGTACAAGTGGGGTGGGTGGATGGGATTGATGGGGAAGGAGGATGCGGTAATATGATAGATGGGGGTCGCTGGGGGTGTGTGCAGGTGGAGTGAGTGGGGCAGGTGTGGTGAGTGGATGGGGCGAATAGGGTGGGTGGATTTGGTAAATTAATGGGTGGAGTAGGTACGTAGATGGCTAGGTGGGGTGGTTGGGTAAGTGGATGGGTGGGGAGGGTGGCACGGTGGGTAGAGGGTGGGTGGACAATATGGGTGAGTGGGCGGGTCAGGTTGTGCGGTGATTAGGGCAGGCTGTGTAGTCAGGGTGGGCGAGTAGGTGGGAAAGATTTGTGGGTGGCTGGGTGGATGTGTGGCCTCCCGGATGACAACCAGGAGACAGGGTGAATGAGTAAGAATGTGAATTAGTGGGTAGATAGTTGAGACGATGGGAACAACAGTGGGGAATTAGATCAGGGGGTAAATAGGTCCATGGCTGAAATAGATCCAAATGGGAATATATGTCCATGTTAAAATGCACCCTTTGGAGAATTTGGCCGAGGTGGAAATATAGGTTCAATGAGTAGAAGAGGTCTGTGGGGGACATAGACCCATGAGAGGATAGTCCATAGGTGGATTCGATGTTTCCTTGTGGGGAAAAGATAAGTCCATGGTCAACAGTAAGTCCATGGGCAAGAATAAGTCCATGGGCAAGAATAAGTCATGGGCAAGAATAAGTCCATGGGCAAGAATAAGTCATGGGCAAGAATAAGTCCATGGGCAAGAATAAGTCATGGGCAAGAATAAGTCCATGGGCAAGAATAAGTCCATGGGCAAGAATAAGTCATGGGCAAGAATAAGTCCATGGGCAAGAATAAGTCATGGGCAAGAATAAGACCAAGAGGAAGAGTGAGTCTATGGGCAAGAAGAAGTCCACTGGGAAAGTAGGACCGTGGAAAACAAATGTCCATTGAGGGAAAAAAGTTCATGGCTAATATGCAGTTGGTCCAAGGGGAAAAAAAAGTCACTGGAGTGGAACTAAGTATAGGTCTATAGAGAAAAACAGACCTGCAGAGGAAAATAGATCCATGGGGAGAATAAATGCACAGAGAAAATTAGTTTGAGGTAAAAATTGTCCTTGGGGGAAATAGGGCCTTGAGGAAAGTACCGTTAAAAGTATAATATGCTCAAGGGGTGAAATAGGTTCATAGGGGAAATAGTTCCAAAGGGAAAAATTGGTGCATGGAAGAAAATAGGTTCATGAGGTGGAAGTAGGTCCATCGGGGAAAATACAGTAGGTGGGTGCTGGAGATGCGCTTATGTGCTAGTGGTCTATGAATACAGATGGGGCCTGGAAAGGAAAGGGCTAGTGAGGAGTAAACGTAAAGAGAGAGAGAGAGACAGAGAGACAGAGAGAGAGTGATTTCATTACCCTGTTAAGGTGTAACATTATACTTCATCCTTTCACCAAATATCATTATATTTCAATCATTCGATATTATGTAGCTTAAGAAATTTTCTTATGTTGAAGAGATTTGAAGAATCTCCTTCAACCCCATAAGGACGATGAATTTTTGTTATTTACATGTTGCTTGCTTCAAACGGCTGTATTCACCTTAACTGAAGAGATTAATGAAACTAAAACCTAAGTCATATTAATTAATCTTTCCTTTATCATTCATAAAGCTATTTCACAACAAAATTTAAGCAGAGGTAGGGCCAACATCTATTAAAAAAAAAATGCAGTATTTCTACACCCATTGACGACAACCTTTAATCAGATCAAATTCATATAAATGTTGTAATGGAAAACATGCGTAGATCGTTCCTTTTCCTTTCAGTAATTCTGTTTCCTCATTGTTTGTTATGTGTGAGCTGTCTATGGTAAAAAAAACGTCGATTTCTCCCTTCTGGCAACCTAGAAAAAATATCACGTCATTGAATGAAAGAGAAGTCTGGGGTTCTGGGACCCACCCACCCCATCCTCCGTCCGAATTTGTAGTAGTTCCTGCCAAATTTCGTGGCGTTTTCCCCTTTCCGGAGCTGGAGATCGATGCAGTGCTGGTGTTACGTCGGGGTGCTGATGATAGTGAGGTGAGGGAGAGACGCTGAGAATGGGTGATCGAAAGGAAAGGGATGGCGAGTGAGAGCACTAGACAGGTGCCGGATGTGAAAGGACGGGGAAGTTTAGCATGCGCATGCACATATATTTACATAGGCTACATACATAGGTACAGCGGATGCGGCAACAAGATGAAGTCGCGACAGATGTGGTACTATGTGTCTCCATACACTGAAAATCAAAGAATGAGTATGAAACAGTACTAGAGGTTACTCTCTTAAGCTGAATAATAGCGTGTGCGTGGGAACTGCCTATAGATGTGTTATTGCTGACAGTAATGTTTGAGTGCAAGACCTTAGAACTGTACTAGTATAAAAAGTAAAGGGTCCTAGCACATAAGGCCGTCTCCAGTTACCCCCTCTAGGAGTCATCTTGTTACCCATCCCTTTGCCCCTTGGACCTATTTTCACCCCATTTACTCATTTTCCTTCATGGATCTACTTCCCCATTGAACTCATTTCTCCTTATGGTTCCATTTTCCCCTTAGACCAATTTTTCTTCTTGGACCTATTTTCCTCCATTAACCTACTTTCCTTATAGACCAGTGTTCACTCACGAGGCTACTTTTTTTCTCTCATGCATCTATTTTTCCCATGATTTTTTTTTTTTTTTACCTCATCGAACTAATTTCTTCTGGTGGACCAATTTTCCCCATGGACTTATTTTATCCATGGACCCATTTTCACCATAGACCTATTTTTCCGTAGGATATATTTTCCATCATGGATCTATTTTTTCTCTATGTGCTACTTTTCCTGCAATGGCCTACGTTCCCAATGGATCTGTTTTGTCCCGCGGACCTATTTTTCCCTCCATGGACCTTTTTCTCCATCGACTCATTTTTACCATCGGCCTATTTTCTCCCCATGGGGATACACCAAATGCCCACATGGACATATTTCTCACATAGACCTTTCTCTATCATGGATCTTTTTTACCCATTAGGCCCACGTTTACATTTGGACCAATATCTGCCAAGGATATTTCACCCTTGGACCTATTTTCCCACATGGACCTATTCCAGCCTTGGATCTAATTAGCCCACAGACCCGTTTCCCAGTGAACTTATTTTCCCCCATCCACCCACCAACCCACCCATATACCTATCCACTTATCCAGTATAGTAAACTAATCTCACGACTCGTTGTCCGGAACACCACACACCAGTCCACCCCCCCACCAACCCCACCTACCCACCCAAAAAGTTCACCCACTCACTCAGTAAATCCATCCACCCACCCACTAAATCCACCGACCCAACCACCCACCCCATCCTGCCTGCCCATCCCATCAATTCACCCCACCCACTTCACTCACCCCATTCGTTTCATCCTCTCTACCCACTTCGCCCACCACACCCATCCACCCCACCCACTCCCTACATGCGTACTCCAACCACTCCACCTGTACACCCACCCTGCCCACCCATCCTACCAACCTCCCTTGTCCACCTATCCACCCCACTCATCCGCCTACCAACCTATCCACTCGGCCACCAAGCCTGGAACACAAGATGACTTGCAAATTTACACACACACACACACACACACACACACACACACACACACACACACACACACGAGGGGGAGGGGGACAGCTGCTTATATTGTATAGAATACCAGTAGCAATGGGAATGTTCAGGAATGCATGTGGTGTATGTGAGGTAGACAGGATAAGAAACAGATTCGTGAAGAGATGTGGAATAAGAAAATTTAATCCTCAAAGAGCAGCAGTGTCCTTTCAGATGGTATGGTCAAATATATACTCGTAGGGCTGGTATGGACAGACTTTAGAAGAGGTAGGCCTACACACAGGGTGTCCCGGGCCTTGACGCACTCACTTCAGGAGATGATTCTGGGGTTAATTTTGAGCAAAACATGCTATATGAACATGATTTAAGTTTTCAGCCGTTACAGACCTGTAATTACTAATGGCATGGGTGAAATTGGTCACCCTCATAATTCAGCAATAATGTCATCAATAATTATAACACCGTAACTGTTGGATATTAGACCCATATTGACAGTTACTCAAAACTGGTCCTAGAATTACCTCCTGAAGTTAACACGTCAGGTTCCGGGACATCCTATATCCCTGTCTGTAATTCTAAGTTCACATCTGTCTGTCTGTCATTGTCATACGAAGTATCGCGTTCAAACGGTAAGAGGTATTACCAGACTCCTGAAGCAGAAGTTGTTAAGGACCCTCAGGATTGTGCTATCGATCAAAGAAGCTTCTGGAACGTCGACTGCATCCCTGCGTCATGACAGAACAGCCGTTGTACGGAGTATCATGCACAAACGGTAAGAAATATCAACAACCTCCAGAGACATAAGCTGTTGAGAACCCTGTGGAATGTGCAAGATTCCTCCCCCTCTCCCCCCCTAAAAATATATATATATAAGGAAAAAGGGAAATTTCGACCGGATACCTGCGTCGTGCCAAAATAGTCGCAAATATAACGCAGAAGTGCTGGGCAATACATTAGATACATACATATGTGCATACTTTCACATAATTCTATAATGCTGAGTTCATGTCTGTCTGTCTATCTGTCTGTTTATCCCTCGGTTTGTCTTTAGTGTGACCTTAGTGTTGAGCAGCACGCAAAAGCAGACAGAGATAACAGCAAACTCCAGAAACAAAATTTTTTATGAACCATTTGGAGTGTGCCTAATCCAAAAATTTCCTGAAAAACCCTACCGCGTACCTGAGTCATCACAGAACAGCCGTAAATATGGCACAGGAGCATTGAAAAACATTACATAAAATATGCTTAGAATTCGTTCTTTAGCCCTAATTTGTTGTCTGTATGTCCGTCTGTCCATTTATCTCTAATGTGAACTATGTGTAGAGTAGCACGTAAAAGAGGAAAGATATATCAACAAACTTCAAAAATAATAGTTCTTAAATATCCTTTAGAGTGTGTTTTAAGCCCCCCCCCCACACACACAAAATTGGAAACTGAATATCGACTGGGCTCGTGTCTTGCAAGAATACCTTTGCTGTAAATAGTGCACAGAGAGGCAGGGCAAAATATTGCGTGTGTATATGCTGTATGTGAGAAGGAAGGCAATGATTGATTATGTGTGTGTGTGGATGAAAGGATGCGAAGATGTGTAAAGGATGCAAGAGTGTATAGAGGCTGGGGGAGTGGACTTTCTGACCACTACTTGGTGGTGGCCAGAATTAGAATGCAAGTAAGATGGAGGAATAGAAGAAGGGAAAGACGAGAGGAAGGAGTAGTTACAAGGAGAGTGGAAAGGTTACAAGAGGATGAGAAAAAGGCAGAGTATAAGAGAGAAGTGGAGGAACGATTGGGCAAATATGAATTGGAGCAGATGGGAGACATGGAAGGTGTGTGTAAGATATTTACAGAAGAAATATGTGCAGCATGTGATATGGTGTGTGGAAGGAAGAGAAGACGGAGGGGGGTGCAAGGAACAGCGTGGTGGACTGAAGAGGTGAAACAGGCTGTGGCACAAAAGAAGAAAGCATACAATGAATGGATGAGAAATAGGGGCGTGGAAGAAGTTGAGAGGCGGAAGAGAGAGTTATATGTAGAAAGAAAGAGAGAGGTGAAAAGATTAGTAAGAGAGAGTAAGAAGAGAGTGGATGAGGAATTTGGAAGGAATTTGAGTGTAAAGTGGAGGGACTGTAAGAAAATGTTCTGGAGAGAGGTGAAAAGAGTACGACAGGTGGAAGTGAAGTTAGCAGGGGAGTGAAAAATAAAAATGGTAGATTACTAGTGGAGAAGGGAGAAAAAGTGAGCAGATGGAGAGAACACTTTAAGGAATTGTTGAACGTAGAGGATGGAAGTAATGCGAGTATAAGTGGCTGGGGAATGGCTGGGAGAAGGAGGGAGGTGAGAAGACAGGAAGAAATCAGTAGGATAGAAGTTGTGGAAGCAATGAAGAAAGTTAAATCGGGGAAAGCCCCAGGAATTGATGGAGTGTGTGGTGAAATGCTGAAGCATGGGGGAGAGATAGTAGTAGAATGGATGTGGAAGATGTGCAGATTGGCCTGGGAGGAAGGTAGAGTCCCGGAGGATTGGAAGTCAGGTATAATTATTCCCTTGTACAAAGGAAAAGGGGAAAAAGAAGTGTGTGGTAATCATAGGGGCATTTGTCTTCTTAGTATGATAGGAAAAGTGTATGGTAGGATACTTATAGACAGAGTTAGAGAAAGAACAGAGAAATTAGTTGGAGAAGAACAGGGAGGCTTTAGGAAGGGAAGAGGTTGTGTAGATCAGATATTCATTCTTAGATCTTTAGTGGAAAAGTTTCTAGAGAAGGGAAAGAAGTTGTATGCGGCTTTCATGGATTTGGAGAAAGCATATGACAGGGTGGATAGACAAGGATTGTGGAAAATGTTAAAAATATATGGAGTAGATGGGAAGTTGT